>NC_133135.1:3350809-3493309 GCF_048418815.1 Hemitrygon akajei | reverse complement strand
GAGAGTAGAGCAGTAGACTAAGCACACACCCCTGAGGTGCTCCAGTGTTGATCATCAGGGAAGTGAAGATATTATCAACAATCTGCACAGTTTGTGGGCTTCCGGTTAGGAAGCTGAGGATCCAGTTGCAGAGAGGTACAGAGGCCCATGTTCTGTAGCTTATCAATTGGGTTAGAGGAATGATGGTGTTAAACACTGAGCAAACAGCACCCTGACACAGGGGTCAGTACTGTGTGGGTGTCCGCATGAAGAGCCATTGAGATCGTGTCTGCCGTAGACAGTGGTGAGTGTACAGGGAGTAGAGTGGGGGGAGGGAGCTGAGGACACAGTGGTGAGTGTACAGGGAGTAGAGTGGAGGGGTTGAGGACACAGTGGTGAGTGTACAGGGAGTAGAGTGGGGGGGTTGAGGACACAGTGGTGAGTGTACAGGGAGTAGAGTGGGGGGGCTGAGGACACAGTGGTGAGTGTACAGGGAGTAGAGTGGGGGGGGGGAGCTGAGGACACAGTGGTGAGTGTACAGGGAGTAGAGTGGGGGGTTGAGGACACAGTGGTGAGTGTACAGGGAGTAGAGTGGGGGGGCTGAGGACACAGTGGTGAGTGTACAGGGAGTAGTGTGGGGGGGCTGAGGACACAGTGGTGAGTGTACAGGGAGTAGAGTGGGGGGTTGAGGACACAGTGGTGAGTGTACAGGGAGTAGAGTAGGGGTTGAGGACACAGTGGTGAGTGTACAGGGAGTAGAGTGGGGGGGTTGAGGACACAGTGGTGAGTGTACAGGGAGTAGAGTGGGGGGGTTGAGGACACAGTGGTGAGTGAACAGGGAGTAGAGTGGGGGGGCTGAGGAAACAGTGGTGAGTGAACAGGGAGTAGAGTGGGGGGACTGAGGACACAGTGGTGAGTGTACAGGGAGTAGAGTGGGGGGGTTGAGGACACAGTGGTGAGTGTACAGGGAGTAGAGTGGGGGGGGCTAAGGACACAGTGGTGAGTGTACAGGGAGTAGAGTGGGGGGGGGATTGAGGACACAGTGGTGAGTGTACAGGGAGTAGAGTGGGGGGGTTGAGGACACAGTGGTGAGTGTACAGGGAGTAGAGTGGGGGGGGCTAAGGACACAGTGGTGAGTGTACAGGGAGTAGAGTGGGGGGGTTGAGGACACAGTGGTGAGTGTACAGGGAGTAGAGTGGGGGGGGCTAAGGACACAGTGGTGAGTGTACAGGGAGTAGAGTGGGGGGGTTGAGGACACAGTGGTGAGTGTACAGGGAGTAGAGTGGGGGGGCTGAGGACACAGTGGTGAGTATACAGGGAGTAGAGTGGGGGGCTGAGGACACAGTGGTGAGTGTACAGGGAGTAGAGTGGGAGGGGCTGAGGACACAGTGGTGAGTGTACAGGGAGTAGAGTGGGGGGGTTGAGGACACAGTGGTGAGTGTACAGGGAGTAGAGTGGGGGGGCTGAGGACACAGTGGTGAGTGTACAGGGAGTAGAGTGGGGGGGGGGAGCTGAGGACACAGTGGTGAGTGTACAGGGAGTAGAGTGGGGGGGCTGAGGACACAGTGGTGAGTGTACAGGGAGTAGAGTGGGGGGGCTGAGGACACAGTGGTGAGTGTACAGGGAGTAGAGTGGGGGGGTTGAGGACACAGTGGTGAGTGTACAGGGAGTAGAGTGGGGGGGGGATTGAGGACACAGTGGTGAGTGTACAGGGAGTAGAGTGGGGAGGCTGAGGACACAGTGGTGAGTGTACAGGGAGTAGAGTGGGGAGGCTGAGGACACAGTGGTGAGTGTACAGGGAGTAGAGTGGGGAGGCTGAGGACACAGTGGTGAGTGTACAGGGAGTAGAGTGGGGGGGTTGAGGACACAGTGGTGAGTGTACAGGGAGTAGAGTGGGGGTTGAGGACACAGTGGTGAGTGTACAGGGAGTAGAGTGGGGGGGTTGAGGACACAGTGGTGAGTGTACAGGGAGTAGAGTGGGGGGGTTGAGGACACAGTGGTGAGTGTACAGGGAGCAGAGTGTGGGGGCTGAGGACACAGTGGTGAGTGTACAGGGAGTAGAGTGGGGGGGCTGAGGACACAGTGGTGAGTGTACAGGGAGCAGAGTGTGGGGGCTGAGGACACAGTGGTGAGTGTACAGGGAGTAGAGTGGGGGGGCTGAGGACACAGTGGTGAGTGTACAGGGAGTAGAGTGGGGGGGGGATTGAGGACACAGTGGTGAGTGTACAGGGAGTAGAGTGGGGGGGTTGAGGACACAGTGGTGAGTGTACAGGGAGTAGAGTGGGGGGGGGCTAAGGACACAGTGGTGAGTGTACAGGGAGTAGAGTGGGGGGGTTGAGGACACAGTGGTGAGTGTACAGGGAGTAGAGTGGGGGGGGCTAAGGACACAGTGGTGAGTGTACAGGGAGTAGAGTGGGGGGGTTGAGGACACAGTGGTGAGTGTACAGGGAGTAGAGTGGGGGGGCTGAGGACACAGTGGTGAGTATACAGGGAGTAGAGTGGGGGGCTGAGGACACAGTGGTGAGTGTACAGGGAGTAGAGTGGGAGGGGCTGAGGACACAGTGGTGAGTGTACAGGGAGTAGAGTGGGGGGGTTGAGGACACAGTGGTGAGTGTACAGGGAGTAGAGTGGGGGGGCTGAGGACACAGTGGTGAGTGTACAGGGAGTAGAGTGGGGGGGGGGAGCTGAGGACACAGTGGTGAGTGTACAGGGAGTAGAGTGGGGGGGCTGAGGACACAGTGGTGAGTGTACAGGGAGTAGAGTGGGGGGGCTGAGGACACAGTGGTGAGTGTACAGGGAGTAGAGTGGGGGGGTTGAGGACACAGTGGTGAGTGTACAGGGAGTAGAGTGGGGGGGGGGATTGAGGACACAGTGGTGAGTGTACAGGGAGTAGAGTGGGGAGGCTGAGGACACAGTGGTGAGTGTACAGGGAGTAGAGTGGGGAGGCTGAGGACACAGTGGTGAGTGTACAGGGAGTAGAGTGGGGAGGCTGAGGACACAGTGGTGAGTGTACAGGGAGTAGAGTGGGGGGGTTGAGGACACAGTGGTGAGTGTACAGGGAGTAGAGTGGGGGTTGAGGACACAGTGGTGAGTGTACAGGGAGTAGAGTGGGGGGGTTGAGGACACAGTGGTGAGTGTACAGGGAGTAGAGTGGGGGGGTTGAGGACACAGTGGTGAGTGTACAGGGAGCAGAGTGTGGGGGCTGAGGACACAGTGGTGAGTGTACAGGGAGTAGAGTGGGGGGGCTGAGGACACAGTGGTGAGTGTACAGGGAGCAGAGTGTGGGGGCTGAGGACACAGTGGTGAGTGTACAGGGAGTAGAGTGGGGGGGCTGAGGACACAGTGGTGAGTGTACAGGGAGTAGAGAGGGGGGCTGAGGACACAGTGGTGAGTGTACAGGGAGTAGAGTGGGGGGGGGGGGCCAAGGACATGGCCTTGGGTCCATACATTTCAAACCTCATCTGTGCAGATCGAAAATGAAGTTTATTGTCATGGGCTGACATAACCAGTGTATAAACACCATGAACATTAGTACATATATTACAAACATTAGTAAACACCACCTAGTGCACAATTTCCAAAAGTTGAACTTGCAGGTTAAGCTGGGGAAAGAAAGTCAACATTCTTTTCAAAAGGACTAGAATATAAGACTATAAGATATAGGAGCAGAATTAGGCCATTTGGCCCATCAAGTCTGCTCTACCATTTCATCGTGGCCTCACAGCCCCAATCTCCTGTCCTCTCCTCATATACATAATGACTTGGCCTCCACAGCTACCTGTGGCAAAGAATTCCACAGATTCACTACTCTCCGGCTGAAGACATTCCTCCTCATCTCCGTTCTAAAAGGACACCTCTATTATGAGGCTACATTCTCTGGTCTTAGGCTCTTCCACCATTGGAAACATCCTCTCCACATCCACTCTATCGAGGCCTTTCACCATTCGATAGGTTTCAATGAGGTCACCACTCATTCTTCTGAACTCCTGTGAATACAGGACCAGAGCCACCAAGTGCTCTTCATATGACAAGGCATTCAATCCTGGAGTCATTTTCATGAACCTCCTTTGAACCCGCTCCTTTCTAAGATAAGGGGCCCAAAACTGCTCACAATACTCCAAATGAGGCCTCACCAGTGCTTTAAGAGCAAAGATGTAATACTGAGGCTTTATAAGGCACCAGTCAAAACACACTTGGAGTATTGTGAACAGTTTAGGGCCCCTTATCTAGACAATAGACAATAGACAGTAGGTGCAGGAGTAGGCCATTCGGCCCTTCTAGCCAGCACCACCATTCACTGTGATCATGGCTGATCATACACAATCAGTACCCCGTTCCTGCCCTCTCCCCATATCCCTTGACCCCGCTATCTATAAGAGCTCTATCTAACTCTCTCTTGAATGCATCCAGAGACTTGGCCTCCACTGCCTTCTGGGGCAGAGCATTCCACATATCCACCACTCTCTGGGTGAAAAAGTTTTTCCGCATCTCTGTTTTAAATGGCCTACCCCTTATTCTTTAACTGTGGCCTTTAGTTCTGGACTCACCCATCAGCGGGAACATGCTTTCTGCCTCCAGTGTGTCCAATCTCTTAATAATCTTATATGTTTCAATCAGATCCCCTCTCATCCTTCTAAATTCCAGTGTATACAAGCCCAGTCGCTCCAATCTTTCAACATATGACAGTCCCGCCATTCCGGGAATTAACCTTGTGAGCCTATGCTGCACTCCCTCAATAGCAAGAATGTCCTTCCTCAAATTTGGAGACCAAAACTGCACACAATACTCCAGGTGGGGTCTCACCAGGGCCCTGTACAGCTGCAGAAGGACCTCTTTACTCCTATACTCAATTCCTCTTGTTATAAAAGCCAGCATGCCATTAGCTTTCTTCACTGCCTGCTGTACCTGCATGCTTGCTTTCATTGACTGATGTACAAGAACACCTAGAACATCTAAGAACAGAATGTGCTGGTGTTGGAGAAGGTTCAGAGAAGATTCATGAGAATGATAATAGAAATGAAAGAGTTAACATATAAGGAGTGTTTGATGGTTTTGGGCCTGTACTTGTTGGAGTTCTGAAAAATGAAGGGGTTTCTCATTGAAACCTTATCAAATATTGAAAGAGCAAACACGAGGAAATCTGCAGATGCTGGAAATTCCATCAACACACACAAAATGCTGGTGGAACACAGCAGGCCAGGCAGCATCTATAGGGAGAAGCACTGTCGACGTTTCGGGCCGAGACCCTTCGTCAGGACTAACTGAAAGGAAAGATAGTAAGAGATTAGAAAGTAGTGAGGGGAGGGGAAAATGCAAAATGATAGGAGAAGACCGGAGGGGGTGGGATGAAGCTAAGAGCTGGAAAGGTGATTGGCGAAAGTGATACAGAGCTGGAGAAGGGAAAGGATCATGGGACGGGAGGCCTTGGGAGAAAGAAAGGGGGGGCAGGAGCACCAGAGGGAGATGGAGAACAGGCAGAGTGATGGGCAGAGAGAGAGAGAAAAAAACAAACAACTAATTATTGTCAGGGATGGGGTAAGAAGGGGAGGAGGGTCATTAACGGAAGTTAGAGAAGTCAATGTTCATGCCATCAGGTTGGAGGCTACCCAGTCGGTATATAAGGTGTTTTTGCTCCAACCTGAGTTTGGATTCATTTTGACAGTAGAGGAGGCCATGGATAGATATATCAGAATGGGAATGGGACGTGGAATTAAAATGTGTGGCCACTGGGAGATCCTGCTTTCTCTGGCGGACCGAGCATAGGTGTTCAGCAAAACGGTCTCCCAGTCTGCGTCGGGTCTCACCAATATATAGAAGGCCACACCGGGAGCACTGGGTGCAGTATACCACACCAGCCGACTCACAGGTGAAGTGTCGCCTCACCTGGAAGGACTGTCTGGGGCCCCGAATGGTGGTGAAGGAGGAAGTGTAAGGGCAGGTGTAGCACTTGTTCCGCTTACAAGGATAAGTGCCAGGAGGGAGATCGGTGGGAAGGGATGGGGGGACGAGTGGACAAGGGAGTCGCGTAAGGAGTGATCCCTGCGGAAAGCAGAAAGGGTGGGGGGGAAGATGTACTTGGTAGTGGGATCCCGTTGGAGTTGGAATATTGAAAGGCCTAGACTGAGTGGATGTGGAAAGGATGTTTCCTATAATGTGGGAGTCTATGACCAGACGACACAGCCTCAGAATAGAAGGATGTCCATTTAAAACAGAGATGAGGAAGATAGTGAATCTGTGGAATTCATTACCATGGACAGCTGTGGAGGCTAAATCATTGAGTATATTTAAAATGAAGGTTGATAAGCTTTTGATGTGTCAGGGCCTCAATGGAAGGCAGCAGAACAGTTTAATTCTGCTCCTATGTCTTATGGTCTTCCGTCTTATAAACAAGTTAACAGTAATTGTACATGACTCACAGCACAGAATAAACTTAACAGCAACAGTGCAAGTTGAGAGAGAGAAGAAATAGAGTTGGCGGTACGCCTGAGTGTTGGGGATTTCCAGCTCGGCTCAAGAACCTGAAGATCATAGGAGTGTTTTACTGGGTGGGAAGCTACCAGAAATGGACCTGTTTTCCTTGGACCCTAAGAAGGTTCCTCACCTACTGTGACTTTGAGAGATTTGGCTGTAAGAAGTTGTTGAATCTGGGAAAGCGAGCTGGCACCAGAGATTCCTAGCTCCCTTTGAGAATGCTGCCCTCTGGAGCGGAAAGCGGGGCTTGCTGTAGGAAGGACTGCACCTTACTGGAGAGGAGCTAAAATTAATACAAAGATGAGCTTTATTTGTCATACGTACATCAAGTCATACAATGAAATGTGTCGTTTGTGTCAACGACCAACACTGAGGATCAGAAGGGCTTCTACAGAGAGAATGAAAGCAAACGGATGGCAAGGAATCTGATGATCAGAGTAGCAATCTATGCGGAGATGAAAGAGATCTTAAATGAGTTTTTTGCGTCTGTAGAGATGTGTGGTGATATCACATGTAATGATGTGCCAGTCCAGAGCACTGAGCATGCGTGGGGTTGCCAGAACGTTCCAGCACATCGCGGGGTTAAGATGTGTTTCTTTATTACTGTAAATAAAAGTTCTCTAACTCTTCCAGAATATGATTCTTCATTGTTAACTCACGGTACATTTAAACAGAAGTAACATAACAAGTTGGACACAGAGTCTATAGAAACGAGGCAAAGCAGTAGCGATGTCATGGGCCCTATACAGAATACAGAGGAGGTGTTTGCTGTCCTGAGGAAAATTAGGGTAGATAAATCCCCCAGGCTGATAAGGTTCCCTTGAACCTTGTGGAAAGCTAGTGGCAGAAAGGCAGGGGCCCTGGCAGAGGTCCCTAGCCACGGCGGAGTTCTTTAACATCTCGTTTCAGCAGTCTGAAGTACCCATCTCCTTTGAGCAGATGTCAGTTATACTGTGCTTTCAGAGGTTGGTTATATAGCCAGTTTGCCTACAACAAGACCACAGCAGATGCCATTTCATTGCCTCTTCACTCGACCCTGGAACCAGTGGACAGCAAAGATGCAGATATCAGGATGCTCTTCATGGTCGACAGCTCAGCATCAATACCATCACCCCCTTAAACTAATCAATAAGCTCCAAGACCTTGGCCTCGATACCTCCTTGTGCATTTGGATCCTCGATTTCCTCACTGCAGACCACAGTCAGTTCCGATTGGCAACAACATCCCCTCACGGTGTGTCACAAGGCTGTGTGCTTAGCCCCCCGCTCTCCTCACTTTAAACACGACCATGAGGCTCAGCACAGCTCCAATGCCATTCTTAAGTTTGCTGATGACATCAGCATTCTTGGCTGAATCGGGGGTGGCGACAAATGAGCATACGGGAGGGAGAGTGAAAATCTGGCTGAGTGGAGCCAGAACAATAACCTCTCGCTCAACGTCAGCAAGACCATGGAGCTGGTTACTGATTACCGGAGCCAGTCACCATTGGGTCAATCAGAGGTGGGAAGGGTCAGCAACTTTAAATTCCTCTATGTTATCATCTCAGAAGATCTGTCCTGGGTTCCACAAAGAAAGCACAGCAGCATCACTTTTTTTTAATAAGTTTGCACAGATTCGGCATCTCATCTGAAACGTTGACGAGCTGCTGTAGATGTGTGGTGGGGAGTGTATTGACTGGCAGCATCACAATCTGGTACGGAAACACTGATGTCCAGAAACAGAAAAGCCTAACAAAGATTGTTGGTTACAGCCCAGTCCATCACAGAAAATACCCTCCCTTCTCCCCCCGTACACCCTTGAGCACATCTACAAAGAGAGCGGCATCCATCGCCAGGGACCCCCACCATACTGGCCCTGCTGCCATCGGGATGGAGGAACAAGCGTCTTGGCAGCCACAAAACAGCAAATTTCACAACACATTTCAGTGATATGAGATCTGATTCTGATTCTCAGGACCCACACCACCAGGTTCAGGAACAGTTATTATCCTTCGACCGTCAGGCTCCTAAACCAGTGCTGATAATTTCACTCACCTCAACACTAAACTGATCCCACAATCTATGGACCCACTTTGAAGGGCACTTCATCTCATGTTCTCAGTGTAATTATTTACTTTTTTTTGTATTTGCAGTTTGTCTTCTTTTGCAAATTAGCTGTTCGTCAGTCTTTGTGATTAGTTGATCATTGATTTTATGTGATTCTTTGTTCTGCTGTGAAAGCCTGCCAGTAAATAAATCTCAGGGTAGTATTTGGTGACATATACGTACTGCGATAATAAATTTACTTTCAGCTTTGTTTCTGTGCTGTGTGACTGTGACTGAGTCATTTCAACCACAATGCAAGGCATGTTGTCAGCTGCAGAGGGCAGCAGACTCAAAGCTGACACAAAGGACTGCAGAGGCTGTAATCAGGAGCAGCAAAGAAGATTAAGATGAGCTTTATTTGTCACATGTACATTGAAACAGAGAAATGCATCATTTGTGTCAGTGAAGAACCCAGTCCGGAGATGTGCTGGGGCAGCCCACAAGTGTCATCTTGTCGGAAAATGTTGAATCCTTGTGGGTTGAGTTCAGAAACTGGGAGGGTAAGAGGACCCTGATGACAGTTATATACAGGCCTCCCAACAGTAGATAGAATGCGGAGATTACAACAGGAAATAGAAAAGGTGTGTCAAAAGAGCAATGTTATGATTGTCATGGGAGACTTTAACATGCAAGTCACTTGGGAAAATCAGGTTGGTAATGGATCTCAAGAGAATGAAGTTGTTGAATGCCTACAAGATGGCTTTTTAGAACAGTTTGACCCTGAGCCTACTAGGGGATCAGCTATACTGGATTAGGTGTCGTGTAATGAATCTGAGGTGATTAGGGAGCTTAAGGTAAAATAACCCTTAAGAGGCAGTGATCACAATATGATTGAGTTAAACTTGAAATTTAATAGAAAGTAAAGTCTGATGTAGCAGTATTTCAGTGGAGTGAGGGAAATTACAGTGGTATGAGGGAGTTGTCGTCCAAAGTAAATTGGAGGGAGCTGCTGGCAGGGATGTCAGCAGAGCAGCAATGGCGAGTGTTCCTGGGGAAAATTGAGGAAGGTTCAGGACTTGTGCATTCAAAAAATTGAAGAGATACTCAAATGGTAAAAATAGTATAACCGTAGCTGATAAGGGAAGTCAAAGCTATTGTAAAAACAAAAGAAAGGACACACAACAAAGCAAAAATTAGTGGGGAGATAGAGGATTGGAAAGTTTTTAAAAACCTACAGAGAGCAACTAAAAAAATCATTAGAAGGAAAAAGATGAAATATGAAAGCAAGCTAGCAAATAATATGAAAGTAAATAATAAAAGTTTTTTCAAGTATGTTAAAAATAAGAGAAATGAGAGTGAATATAGGACCACTAGAAAATGAGGCAGGAGAAATAATAATGTGGGACAAGGAGATGGCTGATGAACTAAATAAGTATTTTGCTTCAGTCTTCGCTGTGGAAGACACTAGCAATATTCCTGATGCTGAGGGGTGTGAAGGAAGAGAAGTGAGTGCAGTTACTATTACAAGGGAGAAGGTGCTCAAAAAGCTGAAAGACCTAAGGGTACGCAAACACGAGGAAATCTGCAGATGCTGGAAATTCAAGCAACACACACAAAATGTTGGTGGAACGCAGCAGGCCAGGCAGCATCTATAGGGAGAAGTATAGTCGACGTTTCAGGCCGAGATCCTTCATCAGGACTAAGGGTACATAAGTCACCCAGACCAGATGAACTGCACCCTAGGGTTCTGAAAAGGTGGCGATAGAGATTGTGGTGGTATTAGAAATGATCTTTCAAAAATCATTGGACTCTGGCATAGTGCCACAGGACTGGAAAATTGCAAATGTCACTCCACTCTTTAAGAAAGGAGGGAAACAGCGGAAAGGAAATTATAGACCAGCAAACGGCAGGAAGAACTCAGCCGATCGAGATTGTGAGGCCCCACGTTGCATGCTCTGCTGGATCCTAACTATCCACGACACAGCCTCTTCTCATTGCTACCATCTGGGAAGAGGCACAGGAGCCTGGATCTTACATTCAATGCTTTAGGAACAGCTTCTTACCGTCCATCATTAGATTTCTGAACGGTCCATGAACCCTACCTCACTCTATCCTGAGATATTCCCCAAATGAAGAAATATGCAAATGGAAAAATAGTACAATTGTGGCTGATAAGGGAAGTTAAAGCCAATGTAGAAGCAAAAGAGGGCACACAACAAAGCAGAAATTAGTGGAAAAATAGAGGATTTGGAAGTTTTTGAAAATCTACAGAGAGCAACTAAAAGAAAATTAGGAGGGAAAAGATGAAATATGAAAGCCAGCTAGCAAACAATATCAAAGCAGATAGTGAAAGCATTTTCTCATATGTAAAACGAGAGATGAAACAGGCTATAGGACCGCAAGAAAACGAGGCAGGAGAAATATTAACGGGGGACAAGGAGATGGCAGATGAACTAAATGAGTATTTTGCATCAGTCTTCACTGTGGAAGACACTAGCAGTGTGCCAGATGTTGAAGGGTGTGAAGGAAGAGAAGTGGGTGCAGTTACTATTACAAGGGAGAAGGTGCTCAAAAAGCTGAAAGACCTAAAAGTACACAAGTCACCCAGACCAGAGGAACTGCACCCTAGGGTTCTTAAAGAGGTAATTGTGGAAATTGTGGAGGCATTAGAAATGATCTTTTAAAAATCATTGGTCTCTGGCATGGTGCCAGAGGACTGGAAAATTGCAAATGTCACTCCACTCTTTAAGAAAGGAGGAAGGCAGCAGAAAGAAAGTTATAGACCAGTTAGTCTGACCTCAGAAGATGTTGGAATCAATTGTTAAGGATGAGGTGATGGAGTACTTGGTGACACAGGACAAGATAAGACAAAGTCAGTATGGTTTCCTTCAGGGAAAATCCTGCCTGACAAATCTGTTGGAATTCTTTGAGGAGATTACAAGTAGGATAGATAAAGAGGATGCAGTGGATGTTGTATATTTGTACTTTCAGAAGGCCTATGACAAGGTGCCACACATGAGGCTGCTTACCAAGTCAAGAGCCCATGGTATTACAGGAAAGTTACTAACATGGTTAGAGCATTGGTTGATTGATAGGAGGCAGCAAGTGGGAATAAAACGATCCTTTTCTGGTTGGCTGACAGTGACTAGTGGTGTTCTGCAGGGGTTGGTGATGGGATCACTTCAAAGATTGGTGGAGGGACAGGTAGTGTTGAGGAAACAGGTGGGCTGCAGAAGGACTTAGACAGATTAGGAGAATGGGCAAGAAAGAGGCAAATGAAATACAGTGTTGGAAAATGCAAGGTCATGCACGTTGGTAGTAGAAATAAGTGGTGAAATAAGTCTATCTTCTAAACAGGGAGAAAATCCAAAAATTTGAGATGCAAAGGGATTTGAGAGTCTTTGTGCAGAATGCCCTGAAGGTTAACTTGCAAGTTGAGTCGGTGATGAGGAAGGCAAATGTCATGTTAACATTCATTTTAAGAGGTCTCGAATACAAGAGCAGGGATGTGATGCTGAGGCTTTATAAGGCACTGGTGAGGCCTCACCTTGGGCCCCTTATCTTAGAAAATATGTGTTGGCATTGGAGAGGATTCAAAGGAGGGTCACAAGGATGATTCCGGGAATGAAAGGGTTATCATACAAGGAAAGTTTGATGGCTCTGGGTCTGTACTCATTGAAATTTAGAAGGATGAGGGGAGGGTGTCTCACTGAAACCTTTTGAACGTTGAAAGGCCTAGACAGAGTAGATGTGGAAAGGATGCTTCCCATGGTGGGGGAGTCTAGGACAAGAGGGCACAGCCTCAGGATAGAGGGGTATCCACTTAAAACAGAAATGCAGAGAAATTAGCCAGAGGGTGGTGAATTTATGGAATTTATTACCACAGGCAGCTGTGGAGGCCAGATCGCTGGGTGTATTTAAGGCACAGCTTGATAGATTCTTAATTGGACATGGCCTGAAAGGTTATGGGGTGAACACAGGTGAGTGGGGCTGAGGAAGGTAAAATGGGTTCAGCCATGATTGAATGGTAGAGCAGACTCGATGGGCCAAATGGCCTAATTCTGCTCCTGTGTCTTATGGTCTTTCCGGTGACAATGTGACATGCTCTCAACTTACTAACCCTAACCTGTAGGTTTTTGAACTGTAGGAGGAACCCCATGTGCTCACAGGAAGAATGTTCAAATTCCTTACAGACAGCAATGGGAATTGAGCCCTGATCAAGGATCACTGGCACAGTAAAGTGATTATGCTAACTAGTATGCTACCGTCCTGCCCTACGGGGAGGCGCTGATGGATCTCGGTGAGTCAGCTGAAGGGTCCTGACCCAAAACACCAATTGTCCATTTCCCTTCATGGAACAACACCTCCTCCCACTAACCCACCCCTCCACACCCCCAACCACCACTACTTTGTCACTTCCCCTCAGTCACCTTATGTACAGACACTCCTGTGCCAAGTGCCGCTTTATGGACATTCACTCAATTTATATAAACTATTTTATGTATTTATATTTATTGTGTTATTTATCTTATTGTGTTTTTTTGTGCTGCATCGGATCCAGAGTAACAATTATTTCGTTCTCCTTTACACGTGTAATGGAAATGACATTAAACAATCCTGAAGCTCCAATGCTGAACCACAGGATGCTGGTTTATGAAAGTAAAACATTCACTAAAGTGGAGAAGTGCTGAGATTTGTTTCCAAGGCCCGAGTTATAGGGAGAGGTTGAGCTTTATTCCTCTGGAGTGCAGGAGACTGAGGGGCGACCTTACAGAGGTGAATAACATCAGGAGCAGAACTGATTGGTCTGTTCCCTAGGCAAATAGAAACAAACACTAGAGGGCATATATTTAAGGTAAGAGGGGAGAAATTTCAAAGGGACTTGCGGGGTAACATCTTCGCACAGAGGGTGGTGAGTGTATGGAAATGGTTGAGGTGGTTACGGTAACTGTATTTAAAAGACACGGGGACAGGTTACATAGAACATTGCAGCACAATCAGGCCCCTCGGCCCACGATGTTGACCAACCTTTTACCCTACTCCTACATAGATCAACCTAACTCCTACATAGCCTACCATTTCTCTATCCTCGATGTACCTATTAAGAGTATCTTCAATGCCCCTGCCTACTTTTACCACTACTCCTTGCAGGGTGTTCCACTCACTCACCACTGTCTGTGTTAAAAACCTACCTCTGACATACTCCTATACTTCCCTCCAATCACCTTAAAATTATACCCGCCTCGTATTAGCCATTTCCGTCCTGGGAAAAAGTCTCCGGCTGTCCACTCTATTGTCACCTCTTTTCATCTTATACACCTCTCACCTCTCCTTCACTCCAGAGAGAAAAGCCCAAGCTCACTCAACCCGTCCACATGAGACGTGCTCTCTAATCCAGGCAGCATCCTGGTAAATCTTCTCTGCACCCTCTAAAAGCTTCCACACCCTTCTTGTAATGAGGCGTCCGGAAGTAAACACAATATTCTAACTAGAGTTTATAGAGCTTCAACATTACCTTATTGTCTAATCCAGTCAGTGTTCTGGCTGCTCTCAATGCTTCTTTCCAGGACGGGCCATGATTCATCAGTGAGGGGGGTGGATGGGTCTTTCCTGCCCCTTTGACCCAAAACCACAGCACTTACGAAGTGGAGGATTCAAAGTAGTCTTACCGTTGCAATTTAAAGGGGGCCCAGGATGATTCCAGGAATTAAAGGGTTAATGTATGGGGAGTTCTTTGATGACTCTGGGCCTGTACTCACCAGAGTTTAGAAGAATGAAGGGGGAACTTATTGAAACCTATCGAATATTGAAAGACTGAGATAGAGTGAATGTGGAGAAGATGTTTCCTGTAGTAGGAAGGTCTAGGACCAGAGGGCACAGCCTCAGAATAGAGTGCTGTCCAATTAGAACAGAGATGAGGAGGAATTTCTTTAGCCATAGAGTGGTGAATCTATGGAATTCATTGCCGTCTAAGTTATTGAGTACATTTAAAGCAGAGGCTGATAGTTTCTTGATTATTCAGGGCATCAAAGTCTACAGGGAGATGGCAGGGGAATGGGGCTGAGGGGGAAATAAATTTGCTGTGATGGAGTGGCAGAGCATGGTCTTTGGGACCAGAGGGGCTATTTTCTTCCACACAGAGGGTGTTGAATGTTTGGAACGAGCTGCCAGAGCAACTGGTGGACATCGATCATTGACAACATGATAGGCCAACATCTGTGAGCCCATGTCCGAGCCTGCTGGAGGCTGAAGGCAATTGGCACGTGCCGGGATTAGAGGACTGTGTTGGGCCATGGACGGGAGGGAGGTACAGGGCATTTTGCTGCTGCTGTTTTATTGCTTCGTGTGTTCTCTGTTGTTCTGCCCAGCATTCTATGTTGCTGCTGGAATGTGCGGCATAAATGACAATAATTGTATGTTCTGATGTACACGTGATAGATCAACGTTGATCTTGAATTGTTCAAGAGACATTTGAACAGGGAAGGATGCAGGCCAAATGTTGGTGCAGCTTCTCCTGGAACAGGCCCTTCAGACCATGATGTTGAGCTCAACTAATTACACTAATATTTGCAAGGATGTCATCGGGATGTGAGGACCTGAGTTATAGGGAAAGGTTGAATAGGCTAGGACTTTATTCCCTAAAGCATTGGAGAATGAGGAGAGATTTAATGGAGATTTACAAAATTATGAGGAGTATAGATAGGATAAATGCGAACAAGCTTTTTCCACTGAGATTGGGTGAGACTACAACTAGAGGCAAAGGGTTAAGGGCAAAATATTTAAAGAGGACCTGAGGGAGAGCATCTTCACTCAGAGAGTGGACTGAGCTGCCAGTGGAAGTGGTTGCAATATTTAAAAGAAGTTTGGATAAGGACATGGATGGGAGAGGTATGGAGGGATATGGTATGGGTGAGGGTCAATGGAACTAGTCAAAAGAACAGTTCAGCATGGACGATGGGCTGAAGGGCCTGTTTCTGTGCCATACTGCTGAATGACTTGATAACTCCATAAATAGAATTAACACAAACTGTGTGGCTAGCATAGAAGAGTTGGGCTGGAAGAATTCATTTCCATTTGGTGTACCTCTCTACCATTGTCTGCCACGGCTGCACAACACATCCAAAGACAATGCAAATAGGAACAGGTTCCCAGTTCCTCAGTGTTTAACTCCACAGCTCATGTTCTCAGTATTATTCATTTATTTATGTATTATTGGCACAATTTGTCTTCTTTTGCAAGTTGTTTGTTTGTCAATCTTACTTAAGTGCACCTTTTCATAAATTCTATTGCATTTCTTTTCTTCCCTGTAAATGCCTGCAAGAAGATGAATCTCAAGATAGTATATGCAATATATAATCACTTTGATAACAGATATACTTTGATCTACCCAGGTCAGTGTCAGTGCTGGAGCAGCAGAGGTATAACTGAGGGACATGGACCATTCGTGTCATATTCAGAATCAGAATCAGCGCAGTAGTACATTGCAATTAAAACTCTATAAGTTACTATATATATATAAAATGCAAAAATAGGGGGAAAATACTGAGGTAATGTCATGGGTTCATTGTCCATTCAGAAGTTTCATGGCGGAAGGGAAGAGCTGTTCCTGAAACATTGAATGTCTGTCTTCAGGCTCCTGTAGCTCCTCCCTGATGGTATATAAGGTGTCTACTCTACTGTCAAGATGAAGCCACACTCAGGTTGGAGCAACAACAACTTATATACCGGCTGGGTAGCCTCCAACCTGATGGCATGAACATTGACTTCTCTAACTTCCATTAATGCCCCTCCTCCCCTCCTTACCTCGTCCCTGATATATTTAGTTTTTTTCCCCTTCCTTTTTTTTCTCTCTTTCTGCCCATCACTCTGCCTGTTCTCTATCTCCCTCTGGTGCTCCCCTCCCTCTTTCTTTCTCCCGAGGCCTCCCATCCCATGATCCTTTCCCTTCTCCAGCTCTGTATCCCTTTTGCCAATTACCTTTCCGGCTCTCAGCTCCACCCCACCCCCTCCGGTCTTCTTCTATCATTTCACATTTTCCCCTCCCCCTCCTACTTTCAAATCTCTTACTATCTTTCCTTTCAGTTAGTCCTGATGAAGGGTATCGGCCTGAAACGTCGACAGTGCTTCTCCCTATAGATGCTGCCTGGTCTGCTGTGTTCCACCGGCATTTTGTGTATAATATGTAACACTTGGTTCTGTTGGCTGCATAAGTCTAGGGGAGACACCCTCTGGCCCCACCAAACGTGGGAGATTGAAGTGTAAGCCCCCTTAATGCCTGTTTGTGTGGATGCTGTGTGATTCGTTACCCTGTTACAAATAAGTACCACGAAATAACAGACAGTACACCGCACACAATTAAAATATTTAACTTTATAATTCTTAGTTTGACTAAAGGTTTAGTAATGAAAAAGCAAAAAAGAAAAGGGCCCATTTTAATGAAACAGTGTAACGTGCACAAGTTGGAGCTCATGGTTTTTCCTTTGTCAATCCTCCTTCGATCTCTCCGGGCTTCATCGAATCATGGCCCCGCTCCTGGTCGACTCCTTCGACTTCTTCTCTCTAGCATCTTCTCTCTCAACAAAAGCCCAAGCCCAACCTTAATGTCCCTCACCAGAGAAACCTCCCACTGGATGCACACATCTCTCCTATCCAACAGTAACCCAAACACGCAGCTAACACAGAGAACAGAAAAGCACAACAGATGAAAAATATGTTCCATGTGAACCAGGGTATTACAATTACTTTATGATATTCTGACTCTAAAATTGGATCAGGCTTGTATTTATAGTAAGGCGTGATTTCATTTATGAGTTTGTATTTTAAAGCAAGATTTGAGTGAGTGCTGATGCCTCTTGATTGTGCCGGTGTAAGTAATCAGGTTGAGTTAAACATCTGCGGGATCCTGTAATATGCTGGACTGTTTCAGGATTTCCTTGGAATTTTCTACATTTACCATCTTGATTTTATTGGTTTTATATATGTATTTTTGATACTTTCTGTGTTAACCAGCTCGTCCTGTATTGCCACAAGGAACTCTTCTTTCTCTGGGAAGTGGTCTCCATCTCTGAACCAGGTGCTTACACTTCCTTGTTGACATCTTGTTTACTCAGATCATGGGGATGTCTTCCAAGGAGGGTCATGTTCTTTCATTGGCTAACTTTTTCTTCTGTAGTGATAATTTCTTCAATTTTTGGGCTGTTCTCTCATTTAAGTTTAATGGTATATAATTCTTATCAGAATTGTGTATGCTCACATAGAGTGCTGAATCCTGTTTTTGTTGATGAAACTATATCCTTATAAGTTTTATCTAACTGTTGTGTAGATTTTAATGACTGTTATTTCTCTTCCCCCTTCTGTCCTAGGTAGTGTTAATCTAAGTGCTTTCAAATGTACATAATGTTTTCTGAAATTTGTCATTTCAGTTCTTATTTTTCTTTGTAGATTTTCCAGATCAGTTTCAGACCGAGATATTTTGCCAAAAGAATACATTCATATAGGTGTAGCAAAAGTGTTTATTGCCTTTGTTATATTTTTACTGTTGAGCTCTGTTTGGCAGATTTTCTTAAGCCTTGACAAAAATACTGTTAGAAGATTTCCTTTATCACACTATGATCCATTTACTTGGCTTGTTGATATCCCAGATGCGTATATGTTGCATATTCATCCATTGGTTGTATTGTATCCTGCTGCTCTGTTTTCTATTCTACGAGCTCTATTACACCTTTCTTTATGTTGAGTGTTCTGCACTAATCCAATCTAACATCCATGTTTATATCTTTCAAATATAGTTTTACTGTTTGAATTCATTGCTTTAGCTTAACTGATAAAGGAGTACGTAATTTCAAGTCATCCATGTATAAAAGGTGTGTTAATGTATAGCTCATTTCATTGTTTCTGATTTGATAACCAGCTTCTGTCCAATTCAGTAATTTAGAGAGTGGGTTAAAGCTAGACAGAACCATAATGGACTTAGGGAGTCACCTTGGAATATGCCTTCGTTTATTTTGATAATGGTGATTGTTCTTTTTTGGTTGTTAATAGATAGGGTGATTATAGTATGCCAATGCTTCGTCAGATTTTGAAAGATTTTCACAAATATTGGGTGTTATTTAAATACATTAAGAACTTGTATTAACCACAAATCTGGGACAGAGTCAAAAGCCTTTGGTTGTCAATATAGCAACGTGAAAGATTTCTTATTTTCCACTGGGCTTAATTTAGGAACTTTCAGATTATTCTCACGGCGTTCAATATTGTGGCTTTCTGAAGAGTTACATAGATATTGCTGTGTAGCTCTAATTGTTTAATGCTATTGTGTAGTGACTTTGGGATGACCCCAGTTATAGATATTACTATCAGGACAATGTATCCCCTGTTCATGTTCCAAAGTTTTTCAATTTCTATTCTGTGTGGATAGAACTGAGGAACAGTAAGGGCAAAAGGACCCAAATGGGTGTTGTCTACAGGCCACCAAACAGTAGCATGGATATTGGGTGCAAGTTGAATAGGGAGTTAACATTGGCATGTGGCAAAGGTAATGTCGCAGTAGTTATGGGGGATTTCAACATGCAGGTGAACTGGGAGAATCAGGTTGGTGCTGGACCACAGGATAGGGAGTTTGTAGAGTGCCTACGGGATGCATTCTTGGAACAGCTTGTATGAGAGCCGACCAGGGACAAGACTATTCTGGATTTAGTGTTATGTAATGAACAGGATTTGATAAGCGATCTCGCAGTAAAGGAGCCATTAGGAGGTAGTGATCACAATATGATAAGCTTTTATCTGCAATTTGAGAAGGATAAGGGCAACTTGGAGGTGTCAGTGTTGCAGATGAACAGGGGAAACTATGGAGCCATGAGAGAGGAGCTGGCCAAAGTTGACTGGACGGATAGCCTAGCAGAAAAGACAGTGGAACAGCAATGGCAGGTATTCTTGGGAATAATGCACAAGGTGCAAAATCAGTTCATCCCCCAGAGAAGGAAGGGTTCAAAGGGGGGAAAGGGGCCTCAGTGGTTGACAAAGGAAGTCAGAGATTGCATAGCATTAAAAAAAAGGAAATATGACAGAGCTAAGGTGAGTGGGAGGACAGATGATTGGGAAGTGTTTAAGGAACAACAGAACTTAACTAAAAAGACAATACAGGGAGAAAAAATGAGGTATGAACGCAAGCTAGCCAGGAATATAATGGAAGATAGCAAAAGCTTTTTTAGGTATGTGAAGAGAAAGAAGATAGTTAAGAACAACGTTGGGCCCTTGAAGAATGAATTGGGTGAAATTGTTATGGGAAACAGAGAAATGGCAAAAGAATTTAATGAGTACTTTAGATCTGTTTTCACTAAGGAAGACACAAGCAATCTCCCAGATGTATGGATGGGCCAAGGATATAGGGTAACAGAGGAAATGAAACAGATTGACATTCGGAAGGAAACGGTGATGAGAAGACTGATGGGACTGAAGGCTGACAAATCCCCAGGTCCAGATGGTCTGCACCCTAGGGTACTAAAGGAGGTGGCCCTGGAAGTTGCGGATGCATTGGTAATCATTTTCCAATGTTCCTTAGATTCAGGATCAGTCCCTGAGGATTGGAGAATGGCTAATGTTATCCCACTTTTTAAGAAAGGAGGGAGGGAGAAAACAGAGAACTATCGACCTGTCAGCCTGACATCGGTGGTGGGAAAGATGCTAGAGTCCATTATTAAGGATGAAATAGTGGCATATCTAGATAGCAGTGATAGGATTGGGCTGAGCCAACATGGATTTACCAAGGGTAAATCATGCTTGACTAATCTGTTGGAGTTTTTCGAGGATGTAACCAGGAAGTTAGACGGGAGAGATCCAGTGGATGTAGTGTACCTCGATTTTCAGAAGGCATTTGATAAGGTCCCACATAGAAGATTGGTGGGTAAAATCAAAGCTCAGGGCATCGGGGGGAAGGCATTGACATGGATAGAAAACTGGTTGGCAGATAGAAAGCAAAGGGTAGCGGTGAATGGGTGTTTTTGGAATGGCAGGTGGTGACTAGTGGGGTGCCACAGGGCTCAGTATTGGGACCACAGCTGTTTACCATTTACGTTAATGATTTGGATGAAGGCATAGAAAATAACATCAGCAAATTTGCTGATGATACTAAGCTGGGTGGCAGTATGACATGTGATGAGGATGTTAGGAGAATTCAGGGTGACTTGGATAGGCTGGGTGAGTGGGCAGATACTTGGCAGATGGCGTTTAATGTGAATAAGTGTGAGGTTATCCACTTTGGGAGTAAGAACAGGAAGGCAGATTATTATCTGAACGGTGCAGAGTTGGGTAAGGGAGAAATACAAAGAGATCTCGGAGTCCTTGTTCATCAGTCACTGAAGGTGAATGAGCAAGTGCAGCAGGCAGTGAAGAAGACTAATGGAATGTTGGCCTTTATTACAAAGGGAATTGAGTACAAGAGCAAGGAAATCCTCTTGCATTTGTACAGAGCCCTGGTGAGACCACAGCTGGAGTATTGTGTACAGTTTTGGTCTCCAGGGTTAAGGAAGGACATCCTGGCTGTAGAGGAAGTGCAGCGTAGATTCACAAGGTTAATTCCTGGGATGTCTGGACTGTCTTACGCAGAGAGGTTAGAGAGACTGGGCTTGTACACGCTGGAATTAAGGAGATTGAGAGGGGATCTGATTGAAACATATAAGATTATTAAGGGATTGGACAAGATAGAGGCAGGAAATATGTTCCAGATGCTGGGAGAGTCCAGTACCAGAGGGCATGGTTTGAGAATAAGGGGTAGGTCATTTAGGACAGAGTTAAGGAAAAACTTCTTCTCCCAGAGAGTTGTGGGGGTCTGGAATGCACTGCCTCGGAAGGTAGTGGAGGCCAATTCTCTGGATGCTTTCAAGAAGGAGCTAGATAGGTATCTTATGGATAGGGGAATCAAGGGATATGGGGACAAGGCAGGAACCGGGTATTGATAGTAATTGATCAGCCATGATCTCAAAATGGTGGTGCAGGCTCGAAGGGCCGAATGGTCTACTTCTGCACCTATTGTCTATTGTCCTCTTTTAATTCAGTATATATCTGGTGATTTTCACCGACTGATTTCTGTAAGCTATGAGAGTTTGGAACAGCTATATCTATTAAATAAGTTGTTCTTGCCTGTTTATCCTGTATTATTCTATCGGGACAGTTATTATGGATTGTCCTGTCTGTAATAACTGATTGGTCATTACATAATTTATGGTATGCTGACACTGAAACTGAATTAGGCTTGTATTTATAGTAAGGCATGATTTCATTCATGAGTTTGCATTTTAAAGCAAGATTTTGATTAATGATGTTTCCCACTTGATTGTGCCTGTGTAAGTAATCAGATTGTTAAGAACATAAGAACTAGGAGCAGGAGTAGGGCATCTGGTCCATTGAACCTGCTCCACCATTCAATAAGGTCATGGTTGATCTGACCATAGACTCATCTCCACCTACCTGCCTTTTCCACATACAGTAGCCCTCGTCCTACTCTGCAAAAATCTATCCTGCTGCAGGATCCTGTTATGTGTTGGTTTGTTTCATTTTATTATTATTTTTTCCTCTATTGTATCTGCACAGTTTGTTGTGTTTGCATATTGGTCTTTCATTGATTCTATAGCATTGGAGAGAGATAGGAACAGACAAGTTAGAAAAGTGTTTAAATGGGGTAAGGGGAATTAAGAGGCCATCAGGCAGGAAATTGAAAGCTTAAATTGTAAACAGATGTTCTCAGGGAAAAGTACAGAAGAAATGTGGCACATGTTCAGGGGATATTTGTGTGGAGTTCTGCATAGGTACGTTCCAATGAGACAGGGAAGTTAATGGTAGGGTACAGGAACCACTGGTCAAGATGAAAAGAAAAGCTTACAAAAGGTTCAGCGAGCTAGATAATGTTAGAGATCTAGAAGATTATAAGGCTAACAGGAAGGAGCTTAAGAAGGAAATTAGGAGAGCCAGAAGGGGCCATGAGAAAAGGACTGTGGAAGAGGATCTTAGTGATAGTACTGTTGGCTTGCAGCAGACTGAAAAGCTTGAACATGTAGATATTAAGAAGGAGGATGTGCTGGAGCTTTTGGAAAACATCAAGTTGGATAAGTTGCTGGGCCCAGATGAGATGTACCCCAGGCTACTGTGGGAGGAGATTGCTGAGCCTCTGGCAATGATCTTTGCATCATCAATAGGGACAGGAGAGGTTCCAGAGGATTGGAGGGTTGCGAATATTTTTCCTTTATTCAAGAGAGGGAGTAGAGATAAACCAGGAAATTATAGGCCAGTGAGTCTTACCTCAGTAGTTGGAAAGTTGATGAAGATGATCCTGAGAGGCAGAATTTATGAACATTTGGAGAGGTATAATGTGATTAGGAATAGCCAGCATGGCTTTGTCAAGGGCAGGTCGTGCCTTACGAGCCTGATTGAATCTTTTGAGGATGTGACTAAATACATTGATGAAGGAAGAGCAGTAGATGTAGTGTATATGGATTTCAGCAAGGCATTTGATAAGGTACCCCATGAAAGGCTTACTGAGAAAGTAAGGGACATGGAATCCAAGGGGACATTGCTTTGTGGATCCAGAACTGGCTTGCCCCAGAAGACAAAGAGTGGTTGTAAACGGGTCATATTCTGCATGGAGGTCAGTCTGCACAGAGTGCCTCAGGGATCTGTTCTGGGACCCTTACTCTTTGTGATTTTTACAAATGACCTGGATGAGGAAGTGGAGGAATGAGCAAGTTTGCTGATGACACAAAAGTTGGAGGTGTTGTGGATAGTGTGGATAGTGTGGAGGGCTGTCAGAGGTTACAGCAGGACATTGATAGGATGCAAAACTGGGTTCAACCCAGGTAAGTGTGAGGTGGTTCATTTTGGTAGGTCAAATATGATGGCAGAATATAGTATTAATAGTAAGACTCTTGGCAGTGTGGAGGATCAGAGGGATCTTGGGGTCTGAGTCCATAGGATGCTCAAAGCAGCTGTGTAGGTTGACTGTGGTTAAGAAGGCATATGGTGTATTGGCCATCAATCATGGAATTGAATTTAGTAGCAGAGAGGTAATGTTGCAGCTATATAGGACCCTGGTCAGACCCCACTTGGAGTACTGTGTTCAGTTCTGGTCACCTCACTACAGGGAGGATGTGGTGAATAGAAAGGGTGCAGAGGAGATTTACAAGGATGTTACCTGGATTGGGGAGCATGCCTTATGAAAACAGATTGAGTGAACTAGGCTTTTTCTCCTTGGAGCGACAGAGTATGAGAGGTGACCTGACGGAGGTGTATAAGATGATGAGAGGCATTGATCATGTGGATAGGCTTTTTCCCAGGGCTGAAATGGTTGCCACAAGAGGACACAGGTTTATGGTGCTGAAGAGTAGGTACAGAGGAGATGTCAGGGTAAGTTTTTTTTACTCAGAGTGGTGAGTGCGTGGAATGGGCTACCTGCAATGGTAGTGGAGGTGGATACAATAGGGTCTTTTAAGAGACTTTTGGATATGTACATGGAGCTTAGAAAAATAGAGGGCTACGGGTAAGCCTAGTAATTTCTAGGGTAGGGACATGTTCGGCACAAATTTTTGGGCCAAAGGGCCTGTATTGTGCTGTAAGTTTTCTATGTTTCTATTATGGTTGTTGGATTTATTGAGTATATATTGAGCATTTATTGAGCAAGAAAACATATCTCAAAGTCATAGACAGTGGCATACATATACTTTGAGCATTCAGATTTTTCTTCCAATCCTGTGCCGTGGCCCATCCATATCAGAGTGTTAAAATGCTCTCCATTAGCACGTTGATGGGCCTGGAGTTACGTATGGACCTGACTTCCTTTGCTAAAGGTGGTCAGTCAACCAGATCAGGTTCAACAACAATCTGGTTGGGAAGCTCAATTGAATTTAAACTGCACAGGCCCTAGGCTCAGAGTGGAATTCTGCCAACCCAGGGCTCAATCCAGGAAGTTAAAAAACACTCCCGGACTTAGGGGTGCTTGCATTATGAGGGGAGATTGGATCAGCTAAGTATATTTTCTCCAGAGTGAAGGGAGTTTGTATGGAGTCACAGAGCTTTACAGCACAAACAGGCCCTTCAGCCTATGCCAAATGGTTATTCTGTCCAGTCCTACAAGATGCCTTTTTAGAACAGCATGTGGTTGAGCCCACTCAGGGATCAGTTCTTCTGGATTGTGACCTAATGCAATGAACCAGAATTGATTAGAGAGCTTAAGGGACCTGTAGTAGCCAGTAATTATAATGATAGAATTCACCATGCAACTTGAGAAGCTGAAGTCAGATGTACCAGTATTACAGTGGAGTAAAGGGAATTAGAGGCACGAGAGGGGAGCTGGCCAAATTTGATTGGAAGGGGAAAATAGCAAGTATGTTGGCAGAGCAGCAATGGCCAGAGTTTCTGGGAGCGTTATGGCAGATGCATCCCAAAGCAGTAGTATTCTAAAGGCAGGATGACACAACTATGGTTGATGAGGGAAGTCAAAGCTAACAAAAGCAAAAGAGAGGGTATATAATACAGCAAAAATTAGTGGGAAGTTAGATGATTGGGAATTATTTTTAAAACCAACAGAAGGCAACTAAAAAAAGCCATAAGGTGGAACATGAAGGTCAGCTTGCCAATAATATTAGAGGATACCAAATGTTTTTCCAAATACAGTAAAAGAGAGGCAAGTATAGATATCGGACCATTGGAAAATGGAGGTGTGTGAAACAAGGAAATGGCGGATGAACTGAATACATTTTTTGCATCAGACTTCACTGTGCAAGATACTAGTAGTATGCCAGACGTACAAGTGTGGCAGGGGGTATAAGTGAGGGTAGTTGCCATTATGATGGAGAAGGTGCTTGAGAAAGTGAAAGTTCTGAAGCTGGATAAGTCAGCTGGATCAAATAGACTACACCTGAGGATTCTGAAAGAACTAGCTGAAGAAATCGTGGAGGATCATTAGATTCTGGAGGACTGGAAAATTACAAATATCACTCCACTCCTCAAGAAGGGAGAGAAGCAGAAGAAATTATAGGCCAGTTAGTCTGACCTCACTGTTTTGGAAGATGTTGGAGTCAATTGTTAAGGATGTGGTTTCTGGGCACATGAAAAAGTAGGCTGTGGTCAGCTTATTTCTCTCAAGGGAAAATCTTGCCCGACTAACCTGTTGGAATTCTTTGAAGTAACAGGCAGGATAGACAAAGGAGAACTGGTGGATGTTGTATACTTGGAATTTCAGAAAGACCTTGACAAGGTCCCACACGAGACTGCTGAACAAGTTAAGAGCTCTTGGTATTACAAGAAATATTCTGGCATGAATAAAGGATTGGCTGGAGGCAAAGAATGGGAATAAAGGCAGCCTTTTCTTATTGACTGCTGGTAACTAGTTGTGTCCCACAGAGGTCTGTGTTGGGACCAATTCTTTTATTATATATCAATAATTTGGATGATGGAATTGATGGCTTTGTTGCAAAGTTTGCAGATGATAGGTGGAGGGGCAGGTAGTTTTGAGGAAGTAGAGAAGCTATAGAAGGACTTGGATTAGGAGAATGGACAAAGTGGTGTGGATGAAACACAATGATGGGAAATGTATGGTCTTGCACCTTGGTAGAAGTAAAAGGGACAACTATTTTCAAATTGGAGAGAAAATTCAAAAATCCAGGGTGCAAAGGGACTTGGGAGGCCTTGTGCAGGATTCCCTAAAGGTCATTTTGCAGGTTGGGTCAGTGGTGATGGAGGTAAATGCAATGTTGACATTTATTTCAAGAGGACTAGCATATAAAAGCAAGGATATAATGTTGAGACTTTATAAAGCACTGGTAAGGCCTCACTTGGAGTATTGAGAGCAGTTATCCAAGAAAGGATGCACTGACATTGGAAAGGATTCAGAGGAAGTTCGTGAGATCAATACTGGGAATTAAAGGGTCATCATTTGAGGATCGTTTGATGACTCTGGGCCTATACATGACGGAATTTAGAAGAATGAGGGGTGACCTCATTGAAACCTATCGAATGGTGAAAGCCCTTGATAGAACAGATGTGGAGAGGATGCTTCCTATATTGGGGGTAGGCTAGAACCAGAGGGTACAACTTCAAAATAGAGGGATGTTTATTTGGAGTGGTGATGGAGAAATTTCTTTGGCCAGAGAATAATGAATCTGTGGAATTCATTGCCATGGGTAGCTGTAGAGGCCAGGTCATTGGGTGTATTTAAGGCAGAAGTTGAAAGCCTCTTGTTTAGTCAGGGTATGAAAGGTTATAGGGAGAAGGCAAGTGTATGGGGTTGAGAGGGAAATAGATCAGCCATGGTGAAATGGAGGTGGTGAATGGCCTAATTCTGTTCCTTTTGTCTTCTGTTCTTACAGATTCCTCCCATCCCTGTACTTATCCGAACTTCTTGTATGTTGAAATTGAATCCACATCCACCACTTCCACTGGCAGCTCATTCAACACCCTCACTAAGTTCCCCTTGAATACATCACCTTCCACCCTTAATCTACGAGCTCTAGTTCCCGTCTCACTCAACCAGTGGAAGGGATCCGTTTGCATTTACCCTTGCTATGACAGAGCATACATCCTCTCCATCTTGCTCAAATTGTCACATCAAGAACTCAAAAATAAATTCATAGAGAAACTGAAATAAGAAAAATTCTAATGATTCAGAAACCCAGATATGCATTCAGTGGCCACTTCATCAGGGACACCTTTGTACCTGCTCATTAATGCAAATATCCAATTATTCAACCATGTGACAGCAACTCCAAAAATAAAAGTATGCAGACATGGTCAAGAGATTCAGTTGTTCAGATCAAATATCAGAATCAGGAAGAAATGATTGTGACTTTGACCATGGAATGATTGTTAGTGCCAGACAGTGATTGGGGTATCTCAGAAACTGCTGATCTCCTCAGATTTCCACACAATCTCTACAGCTTACAGAGAATGGAGTGAAAAACAAAAAAAAAAATCCAGTGAGCAGTGGTTCTGTGGGAGAAAACATCTCGTTAATGATAGAGGGCAGAGGAGAATGGCCAGACTGGTTCAAGCTGACAGGAAGGTGACAGTAACTCAATGTGTCACAACAGTGTTGTGTAGAAGAGCATCTCTGAATGCACATGAACCTTGAAATGGATGGTTTACAGCAGAACACCATTCATTTATTGGCCACTTTATTAAGTACAGGAGGTAATCTGATAGAGGAGACTAGACCAGTGGAGAAAGTGAAGACAACGGTAGATGAGGCAGGTGAGGAGAAGAAACAAGAGGCCAGAGTGGGGAATTGAAGAGAATGAGGAAGGGAAAATTTTTTAAAAATGGAAACAAGGAAAAAATTACTCAAAGGGGAAATCTAGGTTTGTTCCATCAGGTTGAGGATACCTAGAGAGAATACAATGCTTTACTCCTCCACCCTGAGAGTGGCCCCATCACGACAAGAGGCCGTGGGCCGACATGTCAGAACAGGAATGGGGATAGGAATTAAAGTGTTCTCATTCCAAGCAAGGGTTATGTTTATTCACTCCCCCTCCTCCTCAGGTAAAGAGCAATGATTTCAACACTAGGGCAAGTGGAATCTCTACAATGCAAATTCTATTCAAGGCAGAACTAGTAACAGTAGCAAATGTTTATTTTTTTCATGTCTAGAATCCAAAAAGTGCCAACTTAAACAGTGAAACAACAGGACTTCATGTTCCTTTCTGTCAATAGTCAACAGTATAAAACAGAGTTAGCAACACTGAAAACATACTATAATAACTTAGCAATATAAACAAGTGTAACATTTTCACAAAGGTCAAGATTGTAAACATTTGGCACGCTTGTGACCAGGAATTAGTCAAAGTGCTCCACTAGTACAAAGTATGTCAATAAATAGAATATTGGGGGGCAGTGGCGGGGGTGGGGGGAGGAGAGACAGGAGGTTTCCTCACACAGCACTCTGTGGAAAGTTGCCCAAAATGCAGCAGTCCTTCCAAGCTGAGAATCCAATGGTCAAAACTGCTGAGAAAGGGGATTCACGCATGACCTGTGGGCAACTCTGTCATCACATGAGAGGCAAGAGTTTGGAGCCCCAGTGACGGTGGCTGCACTGTTGGAGAAACAGAATCAGGTTCATTACCAAAGTGCAATATATTACTGTATACAACTCAGATGCATTTTCTCAATAAATCCAAAAGGAGCAGTGTAAGCCTGCACCAATAGGGCAAACAGCCAATGTGTGAAGAACAACTACTGTGCAAATAAATAGATAGATAAATAAGCAAGCAAATGTGGAGAACATGAGATAAAGTGTCTTTGAAAGCGCGTCTGTAGATTGTGGGAACAGTTTAGCGATGGGGTGAGTGAAACTGAGTGAAGTTATCCCCTCTGGTTCAAGAGCCTGATGGTTGAGGGATAATAACTGTTCCTGAACCTGGTGATGAGAGTCCTGAGGCTCCTGCACCTTCTTCCTGATGGCAGCAGTGAGAAGAGAGCATGTCCTGGGTGTTGGGGGGCCCCTGAAGATGGACACCACTTTCTTGCGACAACGCTCCACACAGCTGTACTAGATGGTTGGGAAGACATTATCCATGATGGACTGGGCCATAGCCACCATTTTTTTTTTTAGGATTTTCTGTTCAGGGGCATTGGTGCTTCTATACCAGGCCATGATGCAACCTGTCCATAGACTCTCCACTATGCATCTATAGAATATCGATACTGGTAGAGATTGTGAAATGTTGTTTTGAAGAAACAGTATGGAGCAATGCATTAAAAATTACTACAAGTTACAATAAATAAAAATATCAATGCAATAAGTACTGAAGTAATGTTCATGGATTCATTGACTATTCAGCTGTCTGTCGGCAGAGGAGAAGAAGCTGTTCTAACGTGTTGAGTTCCTGGAGCTCCTTCAGGATGGTAGTAATAAGAAGGCATGTCCTGGGTGGTGGGGTCCTTAATGATGGACACTACTTCTTGAGATATTGCCTGTTGAAGACTTCTGCAATGGTGGGGAGGCTAGTGTCCAAGATGGAGCTAGCTGAGTTTAAGGTCTGATGAAGTGTCTTAGCCCTAAACATCAACTGCCTTTTCCTCTCACAGATGCTGCCTGATCTGCTGTGTTCCTCCAGCATTTTGTGTTACAACCCTCTAAAGCTTTTTCCTGATCCTGTACATTGAAACCTCCATACCAGATAGTGATGCAATCACTCAAAATGTTCTCCACAGTATATCTGTAGAATTTTGCTTTTTTAAAAAAACAATCTTGTACAACTTCACCATACCATCCCAAACCCTATAGTCAACATTTTGATTTATAAAGGTCAATGCTCCAAAAGCTTTCTTTACAACTCTATCTGCCTGTGACATCACTTTCAATGAATTATGGACCTATTTTCCCACATCTCTTTGTTCTAGCACACTCCTCAGTGCCCTACCGTTCATTGTGCAAGACCTTCCCTGGTTGATCCTACCAAAGTTCAACACCTGCACCAGCTGTCAGAAACACTCAGACTGCCTATGTAGAGGGGGAAAACAAACTGCTTCAGATTGAAGATAGGCTCTGATATGAAACATTCACTGTTTTTCTCTCCAAAGGCCAACTTGCTATGTGTTTCCAACTTCCTATTTCTGAAACCTTGCAATAAAATCTTGCAAACTGAAGTATTGTAAAGAGGACTACAGAAATTCACATCTCTCACACAATTCTCCTTTCCAACAAGATTTGGGCTTTGCTGACAACCACCTGACTTGGCCGATTCCATTCCAAATACCACTATCTCCATTACTGAGGATATCTACAAGAGGTGACATCCGCAATCCAGGCCATACCTTATTAATGCTGCTATCAGGAGCTGAAAAGCCCACACCTGAAGGTTCAGTTTCTTCCCGTACCATCAGGCTCTGGAGCCAACCTGAAAAATCCCAAGACTACCTTGAACTACATTTCCTGGCTCCCCTCAACTCGCACCAGTGTTATGTTTACTGTTGTCATGGAAATCATAATATTTACATTAATTTCAGTCTGTTAACTTGGCTGCCATGTTCTATGCTGCTACGCAGAAAAAGCTCATTTTGATTGCATTTATACCCTGGGTGTGTGTGCCCATGACAATAAACCAAAACTTGAACCTTGAGGTGATGCATTCCACAGATCAAGATGCATACAAGCAAACGTTTACCTTACCAGACCAGAACGTAGAAATGATCCACCCTCACGTCAGCTGAAGACAATTTAAGTGTAATGAATTATTCTTAGTAGTGTGGAGGAACAGGGATCTTGGGGTCCATGTCCAGATTCCTCAGATTTGCTGAGCAAGTCATTAAGGTGCATGGTGTGTTGGCCTTCATTAGCTGGGGGATTGTGTTCAAGATCTATGAGGTAATGTTGCAGCTTTATAAAGCCCTGGTTAGACCACACTTGGAGCATTGTGCTCAGTTCTGGTCAACTCATTATAGGAAGGATGTGGAAGCTTTAGAAAGGGTGCAGAGGAGATTTACCAGGATGCTGCCTGGATTAGAGGATGGGTTGAGTGAGCCAAAGTTTACCTCTTTGAAGTGAATGACTACAAGATAACTTGATAGAGGTGTGCAAGATAAGAGGCATAGATCTAGTGGACAGCTAGCAGAATTTGCATCAGGGCAGAAATGGTTAATACAAGATGAGAATTTGTCAAACGCAGAGTTTTTTTTGTATAAATACAGAGTGGTAGGTGTGTGGAACATGCTACCAGAGGTGGAGGTAGAGGTGGATACATTAGGGACAGTTAAGAAACTCTTAGATAGGCACATGGATGATAGAAAAGGCCATAAGATATCGGAGCAAAATTAGACCATTTAACCCATCAAGACAGCTCTGTCATTTCATCGTGACTCATCATCAATTCTGTCATCTAAGTCATTGACATAATGTAAAAAGAATCGGTCCCAACACAGACCTGTAGAACAACACCAGACACTGGCACCCAACCAGAAAAGGATCCCTTAATTCCCACTCTTTGCCTCCTGCAAATTAGCCACTGCTTTATCCACGCTAGAATCTTTCCCGTGGCTCCAAGTTGTTAAGCTGCCTTATGTGTGGCACCTTGTCAAAGATCTTCTGAAAATCCAAGAACTGATTCTCCTTTGTCTGTCCTGCTTGTTACTTCAAAGAATTCCAACAGATTAGTCAGACAAGATTTTCCCTTGAGGAAACCATGCTGACTATGGCATATTTTATCATGCGACTCCAATTACCCCAAAACCACATCCTTAACAATCAACTCTAACATCTTCCCAACCACTGAGGTCAGACTAACTGGCCTATAATTTCCTTTCTTCTGCCTCTCTCCCTTCGTGAAGTATGGAGTGACATTTGCAATTATCCAGTCTTCCAGAACCATTGCAGAATCTAGTGATTCTTGAAAGGTCATTACAAATGCTTCCACAATCTTTTCAGCCACTCCTTTCAGAACTCTGAGTTGTACATTATCTGGTCCAGGTGACTTATCTACCTTCTACCTTATCTTATCTACCTTCAGTTTCCAAGAACCTTCTCCCTGGTAATTGCAACTTCACACACTTCTGCCGCCTGACACTCGAACTGCTGCATACTGCTCGTGTCTTCCACAGTGAAGAATGGTGCATTTCATTGTCCCTGATGGCAACCTGTCCAGCATTGCCTCCCAGAGGTTTGATATCTACTCTCATTTCTCTATCACAGTATATATCTGAAGCAGCTCTTACATCCTCAAATATTACTGGATAGCTTACTTTCATAATCAATCTTTTCCTTAATTAGTGTTTTATAGTTGTCATTGGAAAAACGGAAGGCTACATGGAGGGAAGGGTTAGACTGATCTTGGAGTAGGTTAAAAGGTTGGCACAACGTGGACAGAAGCACCTAAATTGTTATTTTCTAAACCTATGTCCAAGGGCTGTTGCTCATTAAGTCACAGCAGACAGTGGCCAGTGAACTCACCATCCATGTAGGTGTGCAGGCTGGTCAACATCTGCCCATCTGGGGTGACATATGCTCTGTAAGCCATTTCATCCAGCATAGGTTGAGAGATGTTCTCCTGGTGCACAGTAGTCATGGTGGCAGCCGACAGCTGAGTGGGACCCACATGCTTTTTGTGACGAGCTCTACAGTTCTGAAACCAAACCTGTAACATCATTTTTCCTTTTCAGAAAATGTAACACACAACTAGGTTCTTAATTGGTCAGAGCGTCAAATGTTACGGGGGAAAAAAGGCAGGAGAATGGGGTTGAGAGGGATAATAAATCAGCTATGATGGAATGGTGGAGCAGACAAAATGACTTAAGTTTGCTCGTCTTATGGTCCAAATACATTTTGTATCAGTGACACTTTTGATGTTTGCTCACATTACGGATTAATACAGCGCACGCCCTTCAGCTCAGTGTCCTTCTCAACTACCACAGCACATCGCATTCTCCAGCAGCTCCCTGTCTTTGTAATTCAAAGTGCTTGTCTTTCGCTGATGATGCAACAACAGTGGGGCTCATCAACAATGATGAGACTGCCTAAAGCGGTGGGGGAAAGCTCGAGGCCTGGTAACATGCAAATAGCCCCTTTCTCAATGTCAACAAGACAAAGGAGATGGTTATCGACTTCACCAGAACTTGCACAACTCACACTCCTCTTTACATCTGCAACACAGCAGTGGAAACTGGAAGCAGTTCAAACTCATTGAAGGGCTCATCTTGCACAACCTCAGAACATTCTACACAATCGGGAAAGCTTACCAATACCTCTCCTTTCTGAGGAGACTGAAAAGAGCTCGATTATGCACATATACACGCAGGTCTTTGATGCACCATCAATAACTCACGCTGAGACTTAGGAAACGAGATATCGGCTTTTATTGACTGGAAGAATAAACAACACTACATCCTGGGGAAAATGAGGGAGAGCAGCAGCCCACAGTCGCCTTTATACAGGAGTCTGTGGGAGGAGCCACAGGAGCAGTCAGACAGGTATATCTAGTTCACCACAGTCTTTCTGCAGAAGTGCAGTAGAGAGCATCCAAACAAGCTGCACCATGGTATGGTAAAAAATCTGCACTGTGTCTGACAGGGAGGTACTACAGTGGGTGGTCAAAACTGCCAACACATCACCTACACTAGCCTACCCACCATCAAGGACATATACAGATAGGGGCCAGAAAAGAGCCAGTAATATCATGAAGGATCCCACCCACCCCACTTATAGAACCACTTCCATCAGGCAGGAGGCTGATACCAATTATGTTTAACCAATCTAATAGAGTTTTTCAAGGAAGTTACCAGGAAAGTGGATGAAGGGAAGGCAGTGGATGTTGTCTACATGGACTTCAGTAAGGCCTTTGACAAGGTCCCGCATGGGAGGTTAGTTAGGAAGATTCAGTTGCTAGGTATACATGGGGAGGTAGTAAACTGGATTAGATGTTGGCTCAATGGAAGAAGCCAGAGAGTGGGAGTGGAGGATTGCTTCCCTGAGTGGAGGCCTCAGGGTGTGCCACAGGGATCAGTGCTGGGTCCATTGTTATTTGTCATCTATATCAATGATCTAGATGATAATGTGGCAAATTGGATCAGCAAATTTGCTGATGATATAAAGATTGGAGGTGTAGTGGACAGTGAGGAAGGTTTTCAAAGCTTGCAGAGGGATTTGTACCAGCTGGAAAAACGGGCTAACAAATGGCAGATGGAGTTTAATGCAGACAAGTGTGAGTGAGGTATTGCACTTTGGAAGGACAAACCAAGGTAGAACATGCAAGGTAAATGGTAGGACACTGAGGAGTTCAGTAGAACAGAGGGATCTGGGAATACAGATACAAAATTCCCTAAAAGTGGCATCACAGGTAGGTAGGGTCGTAAAGAGAGCTTTTGGTACATTGGCCTTTATAAATCAAAGTATTGAGCATAAGAGTTGGAACATTATGGTGAAGTTGTATAAGACATTGGTGAGGCTGAATTTGGAGTATTGTGCACAGTTTTGGTCACCTAATTACAGGAAGGATATTAATAAGGTTGAAAGAGTGCAGAAAAGGTTTACAAGGATGTTGCTGGGACTTGAGAAACTGAGTTACAGAGAAAGGTTGAATAGGTAAGGACTTTATTCCCTGGAGTGTAGAAGAATGAGGGGAGATTTGATAGAGGTATATAAAATTATGATGGATATAGATAGAGTGAATGCAAGCAGGCTTTTTCCACTGAGGCTAAGGGAGGAAAAAAAACCAGAGGACATGGGTTAAGGGTGGGGTGGGGGGGGGGGAAGAGAGAATAGTTTAAAGGGAACATGGGGGGGGCTTCTTCACAGAGTTGTGGGAGTGTGGAATGAGCTGCCAGATAAAGTGGTAAATGCGGGCTTACTTTTAACAGTTAAGAAAAACTTGGACAGGTACATGGATGAGAGGTGTATGGAGGGATATGGTCTAGGTGCTGGTCAGTGGGACTAGGCAGAAAAATGGTTTGGCACAGCTAAGGGCCGAACGGCCTGTTTCTGTGCTATAATGTTCTATGGTTCTATGATACATACCAGGAGCAGAAGACTCAAAAAGTTACTTTCCCCAAACTGTAAGGCTGATCAAATATAACTACCAACTAACCCACCACTCCACAACCCCAACTACCACTACTCCTGTGTATATAAGCTACCATATTTTTTTTTTGAAAATATCATTTATCTTTATGCTGCATCAGATAAAGAGTAACAATTATTTTCCTTTACACTTGTGCACTGGAAATGGTATTACACAATCGTGAGTTCTTTTACTTAGAGATAGAGCACAACAGCAGTCCCTCCTCGCCCAACTGAGAAGGATCTTGGTGATCATAGGGATGACTTGCAGCAGACTGAAAAGCTTGAGCATGTAGATATTAAGAAAGAGGATGTGCTGGAGCTTTTGGAAAGTATCAAGTTGGATATGTCACTGGGACTGGATGGGATGTACCACAGGCTACTGTGGGAGGTGAGGGAGGAGATTGCTGAGCCTCTGACGATGATCTTGGCATCAATGGGGATGTGAGAGCTTCCGGAGGATTGAAGGGTTGTGAATGTTGTTCCTTTATTCAAAAAAAGGGAGCAGAGATAGCCCAGGAAATTATAGACCAGTGAGTCTTACTTCAGTGGTTGGTAAGTTGATGAAGATCCTGAGAGGCAAGATTTATGAACATTTGGAGAAGCGTAATGATTAGGAATAATCAACATGACTTTGTGAAAGACAAGTCGTGCCTTACGAGCTTGATTGAATTTCTTTGAGGATGTGACTAAACACATTAATGAAGGTAGAGCCATAGATGTAGTGTATGTGGATTTCAGCAAGGCATTTGATAAGGTACCCCATGCAAGGCTTATTGAGAAAGTAAGGAGGCAGGGGACATTGCTTTGTGGATCCAGAACTGGCTTGCCCACAGAAGGCAAAGAGTGGTTGTAGATGGATCATATTCTGCATGGAGGCCGGTGACCAGTGGTGTGCCTCAGGGATCTGTTCTGAGACACCTACTCTGTGATTTTTATAGATGACCTGGATGAGGAAGTGGAGGGATAGATTAGTAAATTTGCTGATGACACAAAGGTTGGGGCTGTTGTTAATAGTGTGGAGGACTGTTAGAAGTTACAGTGGGACATTGATAGGATGTAAAACTGGGCTGAGAAGTGGCAGATGAAGTTCAACCCAGCTAAGTGTGAGGTTGTTCATTTTGGTAGGTCAAACATAATGGCAGAATATAGTATTAATGGCAAGACTCTTGGCAGTGTGGAGGATCAGGGGGATCTTGGGGTCTGAGTCCATGGGACACTCAAAGCTGCTGTGCTTGTTGACTCTAGTTAAGGCGGCATATAGTGCATTAGCCTTCACCAATCATGGGATTGAGTTTAAGAGCAGAGAGGTAACGTTGCAGCTATACAAGACCCTGGTCAGACCCCACTTGGAGTACTGTGCTCAGTTCTGGTCGCCTCACTACAGGAAGGATGTGGAAACTATAGAAAGGGTGCAGAGGAGATTTACAAGGATGCTGCCTGGATTGGGAAGCATGGCTTATGAGAATAGTTTGAGTGAACTCTGCCTTTTCTCCTTGGAGCGACAGAGGATGAGAAGTGACCTGTTAGAGGTATACAAGATGAGAGAGGCATTGATCATGTGGATAGTTAGAGGCTTTTTCCCAGGGCTGAAATAGCTAGCACAAGAGGACACAGGTTTAAAGTGCTTGGAAGTAGTTAGAGATGTCAGGGGTAAGTTTTTTTTTTAAAAAAAACTCAGTGGTGAGTGCGTTGAATGGGCTGCTGACAATGGTGGTAGAGGCGGATATGATAAGGTCTTTTAAGAGACTCCTGGATAGGTACATGGAGCTTAGAAAAGTAGAGGGCTATGGGTAACCCTAGGTAATTTCTAAGGTAAGGACATGTTTGGCACAGTTTTGTGGGTCTAGGTGCCTGTATTGTGCTGTAGGTTTTCTATGTTTCTATGAGCCCACACTGCCTAATTACACCCATCTGACCAATTAACCTACAAACCAGAGGAAACCCATGTGGTCACAAAATGGCTAACATACAGGGACATAATGTTTGATGGAAAGTGGTAGGCTATTTATTAAAATGTGGAATGCACGGCTAGCTGTGGTGGTAGAGATAGATACATTATTCATGTTTAAGAAACTCTTAGATAGGCACATAGATGAAAAAATGCAGGGCTATGAAGATGGGAAGGGTTAGATTGATGTTCAAGTGGGTAGAATGGTTAGAACAACATTGTTGTATTGTCTGTATTGTTCTATATTTTAAGGCTCCTCCAACAGTCGTCTGTCCCTCCTGCACTGAGCCCTGAATCATTTCAGCCCGAGTCCTAGGTACACAATGCACAGCCAGCACCTGCCACATTAATGGGAGATGGAGATTCACACAAACTCCTAGGTACCTTGATGATGAATCAAAGACCACACTAACCCCAACTCTAACTCCCATAACACTTAAAACAGACCTACCTGTATAACTCGGCGGCTTAACCCAGTCCGGTCTGCTAGCTTCTGAAGTGTCTGTGCATCAGGATTATTGTCTTGTGAAAACTGTGTTTGCATTATCTGCAAGAACAAATTAGTGTTATAGAAGCATGCAGAACAGAAACAGGCCCTGCAGCTCATCTAGCCCATGCTGAACTATTCTGCCCAGTCTCATTGATCCACACATGGACCACAGCCTTCCATACCCATCCCATCATGTTCTTATCTAAACAGCTCTTAAATGTTGCAATCAAACCTGTGTCCACCACTTGTGCTGGCAGCCCATTCTACAAACTTCCTACCCTCTGACTGAAGTTCTTGTCAACTTGTCCTTAAACATTTCATCTTTGAACCAACAACTGAAAAAAAAAACCACCCTTAATCTATGATCCACTTTCACCCAGCCTCTGGGGAAAAAACCTACCTGAATTTACCCTATTGACAATCTTGCATGCTAAAATTAAGGTTTGGAGGATGCAATCAAAAATCATTGTATGAAGGCAGTTCATTATCTGCACAAGGTGACTGCACTGATTTTGCTCATTTACAGTCAAAAGATCACAGCAGTGTACACTGGATGAATTTCTCCGTCAACAGCTGTTAGGAACCACAGTTTTATTGCACAATAGTATTATTGGTGTTCTAATTTGTTCTGCATTACATTTAAATACGTGTTTTGTTACTCAGCTAAATGGCACTGTCTTTGTTTTTTAAAAATATGTTTTTAACTATTTCCAAGAAATTTCAGCTAATTGGGGCAGTTGCTTAATTGGGCCAAAGAGTACTGGTCCTGATGTGCCCCCACTAAAGGGAACCCACTCTACATCTTATTGAAATCTATAATGTATTTTGTATTGTACTGTACTACTGCTGCAAAACAACAAATTTCATGACATACTGTATGTCACTGATAAAGCAGATTCTGATGCCCAAGACAAATGTACTTGGACCCATTGCACTTGTGCTGAGGGATAGGTTGCTCTCGTTTCACAGCCAATATCAACTGTTTGGAAGGTGGCCTGCACACAGATCGGCTGTCATCTCTTCTTACACCAGAGTAAGAATGAGTGCAGAGGGATGTCAAGCTCATCAACTGACATTGAAATTTAACCCTCTCTACTGATCCTAACCACAACATCAGTACAAGACAATCTTTTTGTCTTCCAGTTGCCATGTGTTGGTTTTGTAATCTAGTTGTGCAGACTGATGACTCTCCAACTCTGGAATCCACGTTAATGTGGAACACGTAGGCAGCCACATCTGAGAATGCATCATCACTCAGAAAGACAATGGTTCACCTTTCCCACCTTTGACAGTGTCTCCTGTGAATGTAGAACATAGAATAGTGTAGCACATTACAGGCCCTTCGGCCCACAATGTTGTGCCAACCCTCAAATCCTGCCTCCCATATAACCCCCCCCCACCTTAAATTCCTCCATATACCTGTCTAGTAGTCTCTTAAACTTCACTAGTGTATCCACCTCCACCACTGACTCAGGCAGTGCATTCCACGCACCAACCACTCTGAGTGAAAAACCTTCCTCTAATATCCCCCCTTGAACTTCCCTCCCCCTTACCTTAAAGCCATGTCCTCTTGTACTGAGCAGTGGTGCCCTGGGGAAGAGGTGCTGGCTGTCCACTCTGTCTATTCCTCTTAATATCTTGTATACCTCTATCATGTCTCCTCTCATCCTCCTCCTCCCCAAAGAGTAAAGCCCTAGCTCCCTTAATCTCTGATCATAATCCATACTCTCTAAACCAGGCAGCATCCTGGTAAATCTCCTCTGTACCCTTTCCAATGCTTCCACATCCTTCCTACAGTGAGGCGACCAGAACTGGACACAGTACTCCAAGTGTGACCTAACCAGAGTTTTATAGAGCTGTATCATTACATCGCGTCTCAAACTCTGTCCCTCGACTTATGCTAACACCCCATAAGCTTTCTTAACTACCCCATCTACCTGTGAGGCAACTTCCAGGGATCTGTGGACATGTACCCCCAGAACCACCTTCTCCTCCACACGACCAAGTATCCTGCCATTTACTTTGTACTCTGCCTTGAAGCCCCCCCCCCCAATGTTCCCTTAAACTTTTTTCCCTTCACCCTTAACCCATGTCTTCTTTTTTTCCCCTCCCCTAGCCTCTGTGGAAAAAGCCTGCTTGCATTCACTATCTATACCCATCATAATTTTATATACCTCTATCAAATTTCCCCTCATTCTTCTATGCTCCAGGGAATAAAGTCCTAACCTATTCAACCTTTCTCTGTAACTCAGTTTCTCAAGTCCTGGCAACATCCTTGTAAACCTCCTCTGCACTCTTTCAACCTTATTAATATCCTTCCTGTAATTCAGTGACCAAAACTGCACACAATACTCCAAATTCAGCCTCACTAATGCCTTATACAACCTCACCTTAACATTCCAACTCTTATACTCAATACTTTGATTTATAAACAAAAAGCTCTCTTTACAACCCTATCTACCTGTGATGCCACTTTTAGGGAATTTTGTATCTGTATTCCCAAATCTCTCCATTCTACTGCACTCCTCAGTGCCCTACCATTTACCTTGTATTTTCTACCTTGGTTTGTCCTTCCAAAGTGCAATACCTCACACTTTAAACTCATTAAACTCAATTTGCCATTTTTCAGCTCATTATTCCAGCTGGTACAAATCCCTCTGCAAGCTTTGAAAACCTTCCTTACTGTCCACCACACCTCCAATCTTTGTATCATCAGCAAATTTGCTGATCCAATTTACCACATCATCCAGATCATTGATATAGATGACAAATAACAATGGACCCAGCACTGATCCCTGTGGCACACCACTAGTCACAGGCCTCCACTCAGAGTAGCAATCCTCCACTACCACTCTCTGGCTTCTCCCACTGAGCCAATGTCTAATCCAATTTACTACCTCACCATGTATACCTAGTGACTGAATCTTCCTAACTGACCTCCCATGCGGGACCTTGTCAAAGGCTTACTGAGGTCCATGTAGACAACATCCACTGCCTTCCCTTCATCTACTTTCCTGGTAACCTCCTTGAAAAACTAATAGATTGGTTAAACATGACCCACCATGCACAAAACCATGTTGACTCTAACAAGTCCCTGTCTATCCAAATACTCGTAGATCCTATCTCTTAGTACTCCTTCCAATAATTTACCTACTACCAACGTCAAATTTACCAGCCTATAATTTCCCGGATTACTTTTAGAGCAGTTTTTAAGACAACGGGACAACACAAGCTATCCTCCAATCCTCCGACACCTCACCCGTAGATACCGACATTTTAAATATATCTGCCAGGGCCCCTATAATTTCAACACTAGTCTCCTTCAAGATCCGAGGGAATACCCTGTCAGGTCCTGGGGATTTATCTACTCTGATTTGCCTCAAGATAGCAAGCACCTCCTCCTCTTCAATCCTGTATAGGTTCCACAACCTCACTACCTGTTTACCTCATTTCCATTGACTCCATGCCAGTTTCCTTCACAAATACAGATGCAAAAAACCCATTTAAGATCTCCCCCATTTCTTTTGGTTCCACACATAGCCAACCACTCTGGTCTTCAAGAGGACCAATTTTATCCCTTACTATCCTTTTGCTCTTAATATACCTGTGGAAGCTCTTTGGATTATCCTTCACCTTGACTGCTAAAGCAACCTCATGTCTTCTTTTAGCCATTCTGATTTCTTAAGTTTTTTTTTGCACTTTTTATACTCCTCAAGCACCTTATTTGCTCCTTGTTTCTATACACGTCATACATCTCTCTTCTTTATCATAGTGCCAATATCCCTTGAGAACCAAGGTTCCTTATTCTTATTCACTTTGCCTTTAATCCCGACAGGAACATACAAACTCTGCACTCTCAAAATTTCTCCTTTGTAGGCCTCCCATTTACCAATCACATCCTTGTCAGAGAACAAACTGTTCTAATCCACACTTTTTAGATCCTTTCTCATTTCTTCAAAATTGGCCTTTTTCCAGTTTAGAACCTCAACCAGAGGACCAGATCTATCTTTATCCATGATCAAGTTGAAACTAATGGTGTTATGATCACTGGAACCAAAGTGTTCCCCTACACACACTTCCATCACCTGCCCCAACTCATTTCCTAATAGGAGATCTAATATTGCATCCTCTCTAGTCGGTACCTCTACATATTTAGAAAACTTTCCTGAACACATTTTCCAACTCTAACCCGTCTAGACCTTTAACAGTATGTGAGCCCCAATCAATATGTGGAAAATTAAAATCCCCTACTATCACAACTTTGTTTCCTGCAGTTGTCTGCGATCTCTCTGCAGATTTGCTCCTCCAATTCTTGCTCACTGTTGGGTGGTCTATAATACAACCCTATTAATGTGGTCATACCCTTCCTGTTCCTCAGTTCCACCCATATGGCCTCAGTAAACAAGCTCTCTAAACTGTCCTGCCTGATCACTGCTGTAACAGTTTAGCACTGCCACACACCCAACCCTTCATCCCTCTGCCTCTATCACGTCTGAAACATTGGAACCCTGGAACATTAAGCTGCCAGTCCTGCCCCTCCTGTAGCCAAGTTTCAGTAATGGCTATGATGTCATAATTCCATGTGTCAATCCAGGCCCTCAGCTCATCTGCCTTCCCCACAATACTCCTCACATTGAAATAGACACACCTCAGAAGATTATTACCACCACACACAACCCTTCTATTTGTGACTTTGCATGAACTTTGAACATCACTTATTTTCACCTGCAACTCTACTATCTGCTCTGGCACTCTGGTTCCCATCCCCAATAGCACTAACAATAATATTAAAGAGAGCACCAAAATTTTCTTCTGATACAAAGTATAAAAGGGAGGCGAGATTGGATATCAGACCATGGGAAAACAATGCTGGAGAGGTAGTAACATGGGACAAGAAAATGTCAGACAAACTTAATAAATAATTTGCATCAGTCTTCACTGTGGAAGACAGTAGCAGTGTGGTGGAAGTTCCAGGCATCAGGGGTCATGAAGTGTGTGAAGTTACCATAACTCCAGGGAAGGTTCTTGGGAAAGTGAATGGTCTGAAGGTAGATAAACCACCTGGGCCAGATGATGTACGTCCCAGGGTGCTGAAAGATATGGCTGAAGAGATTGTGAAGGCATTAGTAATGATCTTTTAACAATCACTAGATTGGGAATGGTTCCAGAAGACTGGGAAATTGCAAGTGTCACTCCACTCCTCCAGAAGGGGGAAGAGGCAGAAGAATGGAAACTATAGACCAGTTAGTCTGATCTCAGTGGTTGGGAAGATGTTGGAGTTGATTGTTAAGGATGAGGTTTCAGGGTACTTGGAGGCACATGATAAAATAGGCCAAGGTCAGCATGGTTCCAAGGGAAAAACTTGCCTGACAAATCTGTTGGAATTCTTTGAAGAAATAACAAGCAGGATAGACAAAGGAGAATTGGTTGATGATATGTACTTGGATTTTTAGGCCTTTAACAAGGTGCCACACATGAGGCAGTTTGACAAGCTTCAAGCCCATGGTATTACAAGAAAAACTGCAGCAAGGATTAAACACTGGCTGAGAGGCAGGAGGCAAAGGAGGAATAAAGAGAGGCTCTTCTGGTTGGCTTCAGGTAACTAGTGGTGGTCCACAGGGGTCTAAGTTGGGACTGATTTGTTTTACATTGCATGTCAATGATTTGGATGATGGAATTGATGCCTTTGTTGCGAAGTTCGCAGGTGATACAAAGATAGGTGGAGGAACAAGCAGTTGAAATAGTGAGGTTACAGAAGGACTTGGATTAGCAGAATGGGCAAATTGGCAGATGGAATACAGCATTGAGAATTGAATGGCCATGCATTTTGATAGAAGAAATGAAAGGACTGACTTTTTCTAAATAGCAAGGAAGTACAAAAAAATCTGAGGCATAAAGAGACTTGGGAGTCTTTGTCCAGGATTCCCTAAAGGTTAATTTGCAGGTCAAGCCTGTGGTGAAAACAAATGCAATGTTAGCATGCATATCAAGAGGACTAGAATATAATAGGCAAGGAATGGAATGTTGAGACTTTATAAAGCACCTGTGAGGCCTCACTTAGAGTATTGTGAGCAATTTTGGGCCCTTCATCTTAGAAAGGATATGCTGACACTGGAGAGGGTTGAAAAAAAGGTTCATGAAAATTATTCCTTGATTGAATGGCTTGTCTTATGAAGAGCATTTGCTGGCTCTGGGCCTGTATTCACTAGAATTCAGAAAAATGAGTGATCTTATTGAAGCCTAATGGTGAAAGGCCTTAATAGAGTGGATGTAGAAAGGATGTTTCCTATGATGAGAGATTCTAATACCAGTGGCCACAGCCTCAGAGTACTCTTAGAGCTTTCTTTAGGCAGAGAGTAGTGAATCTGTGGAATTCTTCGTCACTGCCAACTGTGGAGGCCACAACTTTATGTATATTTAAGGCAGAGGTTGATAGATTCTTGATTGGTTAGGGCATGAAAGGATACAGGGAGAAAGCAGGAGATTGGGGCCAAGAGGAAAATTGGATCAGACGTGACTGAATGGTGGAGCAGACTCAATGGGCCAAATGGCCTAATTCTGCTCCTATAAATTATGGTCTTAATTGCTCCAATTTTATCTTCAATTTGGATCACATAGTACAGAGCAGTAACCCTTCACCCATCACATCCAGACCAACAACATCCATTGATAGAGCAAACACGAGGAAATCTGCGGATGCTGGAAATTCAAACAACACACACAAAATGCTGGTGGGACACAGCAGGCCAGGCAGCATCTATAGGGAGAAGCACTGTCGACGTTTGGGCCGAGACCCTAATGAGAGTCCTGACGAAGGGTCTCGGCCCGAAACGTCGACAGTGCTTCTCCCTATAGATGCTGCCTGACCTGCTGTGTCCCACCAGCATTTTGTGTGTGTTGTTTGTGTCCATTGATAATGATCCCATTTTATTGCATAGAACAGTGCAGGTCATTCAGCCCACAATGTTGTGTCAATGTATTAAACAATGTCAAGATCAATCTAACTCTTCCCTCCCATATAGCCCTCTACTTTTCTATCATCTATGTGCCTCAGTCTTATATGTCCCCAATATGTGCCTCTACTACCACCCCAGCAGTGAATTCCACATACCCCACTACTTTGAAAACCACATCTAGCATTCCCCCCAACCCCCATACATTCCTTTAATCACTTTTTTAAAAAATTACACCCTCTCATATTAGCCATTTCTAACCTGGGGAAAAATCCATGTTATTGATGCTGTTTAAGCTTATCCATCATTCCATCTCTCACCCTCCTCTACTAATTCTGTAGTTACTACAACACTTTATAGTACCAGCAACTTGGATTCATTTCCTGCCGATGCCTACAAGGAGTTTGTATGTTCTCCCCGTGACTGCAGGGGTTTCAAAGTGCTCTGGTTTCCTCCCACATTCCAAAGACGTACCAGTTGGTAGGTTAATTGGTCATTGTAAATTGTCCCGTGATTGCACTAGCATTAAGTCAGGGGTTTGCTGGGCAGTGTGGCCCAGAAGGCTGGAAGGGCCTATTCCATGCTGCTTTTCAATAATTAATAAATTATTCCTCCCCACACTCCCATCAACTCACCCCAGGTTCCATCTCTCACTCACATACTGGGAATAATTTACCGAGGCTGATTAACCCACTGACCTGTATGTCTTTGGGATGTGGCGGGGGGGGGGGGGGGGGGGAAGAGGAACCCATGTAGTCATGCAAACTGTACACAGACAGCACCAGAGGGTGGGTAAAAGCTTCAATTAGTACAGAAAACATGAGATGCTGGGTGTGATGTGGGGGGAGGTAAACAGAAGGTTTATTTAAGGAACCGAGTAAGTATACATAGAAAAATTTGGCCATTTGACACATGGAGTCTTCTTTGCCATTCAGTCGTGGTCGATTCATTATCCCTCTCAACCCCACTCTCCTACCTTCTCCCTTCAGCAGGAATATACATAGACTATTTACTCTTTTCCATCAATGCTGCCTAAACCAAGTTCCTCCAGCACTGTGTGTGTGTTGTTTGGATTTCCAGCATCTGCAGATTTTCTCTTGTTTCTCCCTATAACCTTTGACACCCTGACTAATCAAGAATTATCAGCCTCCACCTTAAATATACCCAGTGACTTGGCCTCCACAATTGCCTGAGGCAAAGAATTCCACAGATTCATCACCTTCTGGATAGAGAAATTCCTTTTCATCTGTCCTAAATAGACATCAGAGGTTGTGCCCTCTGCTCCTAAACTTCCCCCACTGTAGGAAATGTCCTATCCACCTCCACTTGTCATCTACAACAGTTCCTCCCACACTTGCTGCATCTTCCACTGAGGACCATCCTGACTTGGAATTGTCACTGGATCCAGACCCAAGAACTCTCTCCCCAACAGCACTTCAGGGCACCTTCACTGGAAGCACTGCAGAGGTTCAATGAGATGGCTCGTTCTTACTTATGATGGGATGGCCAGCAGTACAGATCCAAAAAGTAAATTTAAAAGATCAGGGAAGGACCCTTTATGCCTTGGCCAATAATTAACCTCTATTCAAGCTGCTAAAACTCTGTGGGGAGAAAGTACAGGGGCCCAAAGACTCACACAACGATTCAGAACAGTTTTTAAGTCAAAAGTTAATCAAAGTTCAAAGTGAAATCATTGAAATACACGTTACTATATATGACTGAGATTCATTTTCTTGCAGTCATTCATAGGAAGATAAAGACAATAGAAGTTATGGCAAACTGTACATAAACAAATACTGAGAAATGAGGTGCAAAGAGTCCCTGAAAGTGAGTGTGTAGGTCATAGAATGAGTTCAGTATTGAGGTGAGTGAAGTTATCCACACTGGTTCAGGAGCCTGATGGTTGTGGGGTAATAACTGTTCCTGAACCTGGTGGTGTGAACCTGAGGCTCCTGTACCTCCTTCCTAATGGTAGCAGCAAGAAGAGAGCATGGCCTGGATGATGGGGGCGGGGGGGGGGGGTCCCAAGGATGAATGTTGTTTTCTTGTGGGAGCACTCCATGTGGTGGGGAGGGCTTTCCCTGCAATGGACTGGGCTGTATCTGCCATTTTCTGTTCCTGAGCATAGATGTCTCCATACCAGACTATCATGTAACCATTTAGGATATGGTGCATCTATACATGTTTGTCAAAGTGTTAACTGATGGACCAAATCTGTACAAACTTCTAAGAAAGTGGAGGCACTGCTGTGCCTTGTTTGTGGTTGCATTTTCGTGCTGTTTCCAGGGCAGATCTTCTGGTATGTTAACACCGAAGAATTTAAAGTTACTGACCCTCTCCATCTCCGATTCCCCAATGGGGACTGGCTCATGCACCTGTGGAAATGCTGCTGCCAATCTATACTGACTGGGGAGTGCAGCTTCTTCCCATCAGACTTCTGAACAGCCCATAAACACACTCACAAAATGCTGGTGGAACACAGCAGGCCAGGCATCCCGTCAGGGATGGGGTAAGAAGGGGAGGAGGGGCATTAACGGAAGTTAGAGAATTTAATGTTCATGCCTTCAGGTTGGAGGCTACCCAGCCGGTATATAAGGTGTTGTTCCTCCAACCCGAGTGTGGCTTCATCTTGACAGTAGAGGAGGCCATGGATAGACATATCAGAATGGGAATGGGACGTGGAATTTAAATGTGTAGCCACTGGGCGATCCTGCTTTCTCTGGCAGACCAAACGTAGGTGTTCAGCGAAACAGTCTCCCAGTCTGTGTCGGGTCTCACCAATATATAAAAGGCCACACCGGGAGCACCGGATGCAGTATACCACATCAGCCGACTCACAGGTGAAGTGTCGCCTCACCTGGAAGGACTGTCTGGGGCCCCGAATGGTGGTGAAGGAGGAAGTGTAAGGGCAGGTGTAGCACTTGTTCCACTTACAAGGATAAGTGCCAGGAGGGAGATCGGTGGGAAGGGATGGGGGGGACGAGTGGACAAGGGAGTCGCGTAAGGAGTGATCCCTGCGGAAAGCAGAAAGGGGGGGGGGGGAGAAGATGTACTTGGTAGTGGGATCCCGTTGGAGGTGGCGGAAGTTAGAGAATTCGGCCCATAAGCACACTATTCCTTTCATATTTGCACTATTTATATTTGTATTTAATAGCATTTTTGCCCTGCCACCATGAAAAACTAATTTAATGTCAAAAGTTAATGATATACAATAGTGTGGACTATCATCTAAACAGGGAGAAAACTCAAACATTAGAGTTTCAGAGGGACTTTGGAATCCTCATGCAAGACTCCCAGGTTAATTTACATGTTGAGTGTGGTAAAGGCAGCAAATGCAATGTTGGCATTAATTTCACGGGGAATAGAACATAAAAGCAAGGCGATAATGCTGAGGCTTTACAAGACACTAGTCAGGCCGCATTTAGAGTTTTGACAACAGTTTTCGGCCCCACATCTCAGAGAGGTGGTGCTGTCATTGGAGAGAATCTAGAAGGGGTTCATGAGGATGATTCCGGGAATGAAGGGGTAAACATATGAGGAGCGTTTGGCAGCTTTGGGCCTGTACTCACTGGAATTTAGAAGAATGTGGTGGGGGGGGGATCTCATTGAAACTTACCAAATATTGAAAGGATGAGATAAGGTAGATGTGGAAAGGATGTTTTCTATGGTGGGGATATCCAGAACTAGAGGGCACAGCCTCAAAATTGAGGGGTGACCTTTTAGACCAAAGGTAAGGATGTTTTAAGCCAGAGTGTAGTAAATCTGTGGAATACTCTGCCACAGTCTGCAGTGGAGGCCAAGTTCATGGGCATATTTAAAGCCCAAGTTGATAGTTTTGGTCAGGGCATCAAAGGATATGGCAAAGCCCCTACAAGGGGTTGAGTGGGATCTGGGATCAGCTATGATGGAATAGTGGAACAGACTCAATGGGCTGAATGGCCTAATTCTGCTCCTATGTCTTATGACAATGAACCCAATTCTGAAGGTCCTAGACCTGAAACATTCACTCAGAGACACTGCCCAACCTGTGCTTATGCTGCTGATCTTTATTCCAGCTTTTCAGCACTTGCATCAGCTACCATACAAACCAGACTACTACCACTGTGGCATTTCCTGCACAACCAACTACACTTCACAAACAAGAGAAAATCACCAGATGCTGGAAATCTGAGCAACACACACAAAATGCTGGAGGAACTCAGCAAGCCAGGCAGCATCCAAGTACAGTTGACGATTCAGGCCGAGATCCTTCAGCATTATTGTGGTGATAGAAAAGGTGTTAGAGAAAAATCACATCCTCCAAGCCTGTGGGCTACAAAGGTAGAACACAAATTGATTTCTTTCAGGTGATTACCTGAAGTTGGTCTGCTGTGAAACTGGTTCGAGCTCGTTTGGTTGGTTTGGGCTGATTCAGCTCCTGTTCTGTAGATGTTGCTCCTTCCGTACTGAGTCCATGTCCTGCAAAATGCCAGATTCACAATTTGCGCTTTTGAAGGTGCTCTGCAGTTTTATTGAAAAATCTAATGAATACAACAGGTAATCCACTTGCTCCCACATCTCCAGACAGAATTAGCAGACTGACAAGTTAAGGAGATGGGCAGAGAAGAGGCAGATGGAGATCAATCTGGCACAATTTATAGTAATTCACTTTTGAAGAACATAGAAACATAGAAAACCTACAGCACAATACAGGTCCTTTGGCCCACAAAGCTGTGCAGGGCATGTACTTGCTTGAGAAATTACCTAGGGTTACCCATAGCCCTCTACAATTCTAAATTCCATGTACCCGTCCAGGAGCCTCTTAAAAGACCCTATCGTATCCGCCACCAGCACCGTCACTGGCAGCCCATTCCACGCACTCACCACTCTCTGCATAAAAAAAAAAACTTACCCCTGCCATCTCCTCTGTACCTACTTCTGAGCACCTTAAAACTGTGCCCTCTCATGCTAGTCATTTCAACCCTGGGAAAAAGCCTCTGACTATCCACACGATCAATGCCTCTCTCATCTTGTACACCTCTATCAGGTCACCTCTCATCCTCTGTCGCTCCAAGGAGAAAAGGCAGAGTTCACTCAAACTATTCTCATAAGCCATGCTCCCCGATCCAGGCAACATCCTTGTAAATCTGCTCTGCAGCCTTTCTATGGTTTCCATATCCTTCCTGTAGTGAGATGACCAGAACTGAGCACAGTACTCCAGGTGGGGTCTGATCAGGGTCCTATAAAGCTGTAACATTACCTCTTGGCTCTTAAACTCAATCCCATGGTTGATGAAGGCCAATGCATCATACGCCTTCTTAACCAGAGTCCACCTGTGCAGCAGCTTTGAGTGTCCTATGGACTCAGATCCTCCACACCACCAAGACTCTTACCATTAATACTATATTCCGCCATCATATTTGACCTCCCAAAATGAACCACCTCACACTTATCTGGCTTGAACTCCATCTGCCACTTCTCAGCCCAATGTTGCATCCTATCAATGTCGCACTGTAACCTCCACACTGTTCACAACACCCTCAACCTTTGAGTCATCAGCAAGTTAGCCATCCTATCCCTTCACTTCCTCGTCCAGGTAATTTATAAAAATCATAAACAGAAGGGGCCCCAGAACAGATCCTTGAGGCACACTACTGGTCACCGACCTCCATGAAGAATATGACCAGTCTACAACCACTCTTTGCCTTCTGTGGGCAAGCCAGTTCTGGATCCACAAAGCAATGTCCCCTTGGATCCCATGCCTCCTTACTTTCTCAATAAGCCTTGCATGGGGTACCTTATCAAATGCCTTGCTGAAATCCACATACGCTACATTTACGGCTCTACCTTCAATGTGTTTAGTCACATCCTCAAATAATTAAATCAGGCTCGTATGTCACAACCTACCTTTGACAAAGCCATGCTGACTGTTCCTAATCATATTATGCCTCTCCAAATGTTCATAAATCCTGCCTCTCAGGATCTTCTCCACCAACTTACCAACCACTGATATAAGACTCACTGGTCTATAATTTCCTGGGCTGTTTCCCTTTCTTGAATCAGGGAACAACATCTGCAACCCTCCAATCCTCCGGAACCTCTCCCGTCCCCATTAGTGATGTAAAGATCATCGCCAGAGGCTCAGCAATCTCCTCCCTTGCCTCCCACTGTAGCCTGGGGTACATCTCATCCAGTCTCAGTGACTTATCCAACTTGATACTTTCCAAAAGCTCCAGCACATTCTCTTTCTTAGTGTCTATATGCTCAAGCTTTCAGTCCGCTGCAAGCCATCCCTACAATCACCAAGATCCTTTTCTGTAGTGAATACTGAAGTATTCATTAAATATCTCTGGTTCCATACACACTTTTCCACTGCCACACTTGATTGGTCCTGATCTCCCTCAAAGGTCAAACCTGAAGGCACGGTACAGGGTTACAGGCAGGATTCGTAGCAATGTGGAGGTACAGAGGGATCTTGGGGTCCACATCCATAAATTCCTCGAGGTTACTGTGCAAGTCGATAGGGTTTATGGTGATTTCACCTTCATTACATGAGGATTCTGTTCATAAGGTAATGTTATAGTCCTCTTGAAATAAATGCCAACCTTGGAATTTACCTTCCTTACCACTGATTCACCCTGCAAATTAACCTTCAGGGAACCCTACACAAGAACTCCCAATTCCTTTTGCACCTCTGACTTTGAATTTCCCTCCCCATTTAGAAAATAGACTACATCTTTATTCCTTCACATGACCATACACATCCCTAAACTATATTCCATCTGCCACGCCTTTGCTCATTCTTCCAATCTGTTCAAGTCTCCCTGCTTCCTCAACACTACCCATCTCTCCACCCATTGTTATTTGTCTGCAAGGGACACCGAACGATGGAGAGCATTCATAACACTGTCTGGTATGAAGGCTCCAATGCCCAGGGTCAGAAAGCTGTAAACTCAGCCAGCTCCATCAGGGTGCACGTCCCCCAGCATCAGGGGAAGATGATCTGGATTGCAGTTGTCTGTGTCTGCACTAACACGTGGTGAGAAACTGCTGAGTGCTGCTTCTTGCAGAAATGTGGCTCCAGAAAAACCAAGACTAAGATAATAAGAGCAGAAGTAGGCCATTCGGCCTGTCCAGTCAGCCCTGGCTTTCAATTATGGGCTGATCCAACTCTTCCAGTCATCCCCACTCCCCTGCCTTCTCCCCATACCCTTTGATGCCCTGGCTAATCAAGAACCTATCTATCTCTGCCTTAAATGCACCCTATGACATAGCCTCCACAACTGCTCGTGGCAACAAATTCCACAGATTTACCACCCTCTGACTAAAGTAATTTCTCCGTATCCCTGTTCTAAATGGACGTCCTTCAATCCTAAAGTTGTGCCCTCTTGACCTAGAATCCCCTACTATGGGAAATAACTTTGCCATATCTAATCTGTTCAGGCCTTTTAACATTCAGAATGTTTCTGAGACCCCTCCTCATTCTCCTGAACTCCAGGGAATACATCCCAAGAACTGCCAGACGTTCTTCATATGATAACCCTTTCATTCCTGCAATCATTCTCATGAATCTTCTCTGAACCCTCTCCAATGTCAGTATAACCTTTCTAAAATAAGGTGCCCAAAACTGCACACAATACTCCAAGTGTGGTCTCACGAGTGCCTTATAGAGCCTCAACATCACATCCCTACTCTTATACTCTATACCTCTAGAAATGAATGCCAACATTGCATTTGCCTTCCTCACCACCGACACAACCTGGAGGTTAACCTTTAAGGTATCTTGCACAAGGACTCCCAAGTCCCTTTGCATCTCTGCATTTTGAATTCTCTCCCCATCTAAATAATAGTCTGCCCATTTATTTCTTCCACCAAAATGCATGACCATACACTTTCCAACATTGTATTTCATTTGCCACTTCTTTGCCCATTCCCCTAAACTATCTCAGTCTCTCTGCAGGCTCTCTGTTTCCTCAACACTTACTCCTCCACCCATCTTTGTATCACCGGCAAATTTAGCCAAAAATCCATTAATCCATTGTCCAAATCATTGACATACATCGTAAAAAGCAGCAGTCCCAACATCCACTGGTAACCAGCAGCTAACCAGAATAGATTCCCTTTATTCCCACTGTTTTCTGCTGACCACCCATGCTAGTAACTTCCATGTTATTCCATAGGCTCTTATCTTGCCAAGCAGCCTCGTGTGGCACCTTATCAAAGGCCTTCTGAAAATCTAAGTACACCACATCTACTACATCTCCTTTATCTACCCTGCTTGTAATTTCCTCAAAGAGTTGCAGCAGGTTTGTCAGGCAGGATCTTCCTTTCAGGAAACCAAGCTGGCTTTAGCCTTTCTTGTCATGTGCCTCCAGGTACTCCGTAATCTCATCCCCAACAATCAACTCCAACTTCCCAACCACATGCCAGGCTAACAGGTCAGTTTCTGCTGCCTTCCACCCTTCTTAAATAGCCGAGTAACATTTGCAATTTTCCAGTCATCCTGTACAACACCAGAATCTATCGATTCTTGAAAAATCATTGTTAATGCCTCCGCAATCTCTCCAGCTACTTCCTTCAGAACACGAGGGTGCATTCCATCAGGTCCAGGAGATTTATCCACCCTCAGACCATTAAACTTCCTGAGCACCTTCTCAGTCATAATTTTTACTCCACAAACTTCACTTCCCTGACACTCTTGAATGCCCGGTATACTGCAGAAGTCTTCCAATGTGAAGACTGATGCAAAATACGTATTCAGTTCCTCTGCATCTCTCATTACAATACCTCCAACGTCATTTTGTATTGGTCCAATATCTACCCCGTCTTTTACCCTTTATATACTAAAACTTTTTAATATCTTCTTTGATATTAGTCACCAGCTTCCTCTCATAATTCATCTTTTCCTTCCAAGTGAACTTTGATTTCCTTCTGCAAGTTTTTTAAAAAAGTTCCCCAATCCTCTATCTTCCCACTAGTTCTGGCTTCTTAATATGCCCTCTTTTGCTTTTACTTTGGCTCAGACTTCACTTCTCAGCCACAGTAGTATCCTTCCTCCCTTTGAAAATTTATTTGGAATATACCGTCTTGCACTTCCCTCATTTTTCACAGAAACTCCAGCCATTGCTGCTCTGCTGTCCTTCCTGCAAATGTCCCTTTCCAGTCAACTTCTGCCAGTTCCCCTCCCATGCCATTGTAATTTCCTTTATTCCACTGAAATACCGACATATTGGATTTTATTTTCCCCCTCTCAAATTTCAGTGTGAACTCGATCATTGTTCCCCAAGGGTTCCTTAACCTTAAGCTCTCTCACCACTCCTGATCATTGCACAACAGCCGATCCCCTAGTGGTCTCAACAACAAGCTGTTCTAAAAGCCATCCCTTAGAAATTCTACAAATTCTCCCTCGAGGTCCAGTACTGACCTGGTTTTCCCAATCCACTTTCATGTTAAAATCCCCAACAATGATCATGACATTGCCTTTCTGACACGCCTTTTCTATCTCCTGCTGTAATTTGTAATCCACATCCCGGCTGCTGTTTGAAGGCCTGTATACAACTGCCACTAGTGTCCTTTTACCCTTGCCATTTCTTAACTCAACCCACAGAAACTCTACACCTTCCAATCCTATGTCATCTCCTTCTAATGATTTAATATTATTTCTTATACACAGGGCCACACCACCCCCTCTGCCTACTAACCTATCTTTCTAATACACCGTATATCCTTGGACGTTCAGCTCCCAATGGCAGCTATCGTTTAGCCAAGTTTCAGAGATGGCCACAACGTCATATTTGCCAATCTGTAACTGAATTTCAAGATCATCCATTTTATTCCTTATGCTGCGTGTATTCAAATATAACACTTTCAGTCCAGTATTTGTTACTTTCGGTTTTCACTGCACCTCGTCTCTATTGCCCTGTAACTCATGCCACTGGCTTTGATTAAGCCTCATCTCCTGCCTGTTCAGTGATAGCGTGTAACAGTGACCTTTCTATGATCACTGTTACACGCTATCTTTGATTTATTTCTGTTTTCCCCTTCCTCAGTCCTGTCACTCTGGTTCCCATCCACCTGCTAAATTAATTTAAACCCTCCCTAACAGCTCTATTAAGTGTGCCCGCTAGGATATTGGACCCCTTTGGGTTCAGGTGGGTTTTTGTATAGGTTGTACCTCCCCCAGAAAAGGTTCCCGATGATCCAGGAATCTGAAGCCCTGCCCCCTACACCAGTCTCTCAGCCACACATTAATATGCCTGTTCTTGCACTGGCTGGCACGTGGCACAGGCAGCAATCCTGACATTACTACCCTAGAGGTCCTGCCTTTCAGCTTCCTACCCAAATTACTGAATTCTCTCTTCAGGATCTCCTCCCTTTTTCTATCCATGTCATTGGTACCAACATGTACCAAGACTTCTGTCTGTTCACCAACTCCCTTCAGAGTACTCTGCACCCAATCTGAGACATCCCATACCCTGGCACCTGGGAGGCAACACACCATGCGGGTATCTCTATCAGGCTGACAGAACCTCCAGTCTGTTCCCCTCACTATGGAATCCACTATTACTACTGCATTCCTCTTCTCCTCTCCTTCTGCACCACGGAACCAGACTCAGTGCCAGAGACCAGATTGCTGTGGTCATCCTCTGTCAGGTCATCTCCCTCAACCGCATCCAAAATAAGATAACAATTACTGAGGGGATGGCCACAGGGGTGCTCTCTGTCTGAGCTCTTCCCTTCCCTGACCGTCACCCACTTATCTAACTCCTACAGCCTCAGGGTGAGTAACTCCCTGTAGCTCCTCTCTATCTCCCTAATAAGCTGTAGGTCATCGAGCCGCAGCTTCAGATCCCTATCACGTTCTCTCAGGAGCTGCATCTTGGTGCACCTGGCGCAAATGTGGCCATCTGGGAGACTGGAAGATTCCCAGGATTACCACATCCGACACCCAGAGTAAAATACTAACCCTATCGACATGTTCACTATTCCTCAAAATAAAACAAAGAAAAACCAAAAATGAAGTCCACTTACCTCGCCGAACCATTGTAACTTATAGTTTATGTATTGTACTTCACTGCAGCAGCAGAACATACATTTCATGACATACAGTGCCTATAAAAGTATTCACCCCCTTGGAAGTTTTCATATTTTGTTTTACAACAATGAATCACAGTCGATTTAATCTGGCTTTTTTGACATCGATCAATAGAAAAAGACATTAGTGTCAAAATGAAAACAGATTCCTACAAAGTGATCTAAATTAATTAGAAATGTAAAATACAAAATAATTGATTGCACAAGTATTCACCCCTTTAATATAACACATCAAAGCATCATTGGTGCAGCCAAATGGTTTTAGAAGTCACATAATTAGTTAGGTGGAGATCACCATGTGCAATCAAGATGTTTTAGTGGATTGTAATAAAATTACACCTGTATCTGGAAGCTCCAGCCACTGATGAGTCAGTATCCTGGCAAAAACTGCACCATGACAGAAGAGCCTTCAAGCAACACCATGAAAAGGTTATTGAAAAGCACAAGTCAGGAGGGATACAAGAAAAAAAATTTCCAAATCACTGACTAAACTGAACTCCAAATGTTATTCAATCAAAAAGAAATGGAAAGAATATGGCACAGCTGTAAATCTGCCTGGAGCAGGCTGTCCTCAAAAACTGAGTGACTGTGCAAGAAGGGGACTAGTGAGGGAGGCCACCAAGAGACCTATGACAACTCTGGGGGAGTTACAAAAGCTTCAGTGGCTGAGATGGGAGAGGCTACACATACAACAACTGTTGCCTGGGTGCTTCACCAGTCACAGCTTTATGGAAGAGTGGCAAAGAGAAAGCCACTGTTGGAAAAAAAAAAGCTCATGAAATCTAGGCTAGAGTTTGCCAGAAGGCACGTGGGAGGCTCTGATGTCTGCTGGAAGGTGTCGATATGGTCTGATGAAACCAAAACTGGGCATCTTGGCCATTAGACTAAATGCTATGTTTCGTATTAGCCAAAGACCACACATAATTAAAAACACACCATCCCTCCCGTGAAGCATAGTGGTGGCAGCATCATGCTGTGAGGATGCTTCACTGCTGCAGACCCTGGAAGGCTTGTGAAGGTAGAGGGTAAAATGAATCCAGCAAAACGCAGGGAAATCCGGGAGGAAAACCTGATGCAGTTTGCAAGAGAACTGCAACTTCAGAATCAGACTTTAATCGCCAAGTACATACAAGGAACTTGGGAGAGTATTTGTTTTCTAGCAAGACAATGATCTCAAACATAATGTCAAAGGCACACAGGAAAGGCTCAAAACAATAGTTAATGTCCTGGAGTGGCCAAATCAGAGTCCAGACCTCAATCCAATTGAGAATGTGTGGCTAGATTTGAAAATGGCTGTTCACTCATGATGCCCACACAACCTGACAGAGCTTGAGCAGTTTTGTAAAGAATGGGGAAAAATTGTAGTGTCCAGATGTGCAAAGCTGATAGAGACCTATCCACACAGACTCAAGGCTATAATTGCTATCAAAGGTGCATCTACTAAATACTGACTTGAAGGGGATGAGTGATTATGCAATCAATTATTTTGTATTTAATAATTGTAATAAAATTTAGACCACTTTGTAGAAATTTGTTTTCATTTTGGCATGAGATTTTTCTGTTGATCAGTGTAAAAAAAAAAGCCAAATTAAATGCACCATGATTCAATGTTATAAAACATGAAAACTTCCGGGGGGTGGGGGGGGTGAATACTTTTCATAGGCACTGTTCATCACTGGTAATAAACTCGATTCTGATCCCCACATACAGATGAAGTATTACCATTGTTGAGATTGTCCAGCATGCAGTCATAGTGTATCCGACAAACCACCTTCTCCTCCACTAGAGCAAACTCCTCGCCTGTGGACAACTGCCGTTTGCAGGAGAAGCAAGCAAAGCACGCCAAGTGGTAAACATTGCCCTTGGCTCGTCGGACCCAGTCCGTCGCGTGGATGTGCCGGCCGCAGCGAGCACACCGGGTGCCGTAACGCCTGTGAAAACAGCCAGAGTCAACGAGGATCTGAGGTATGGAGGCTGGAAAGCTGGCCGGAGAATGAGGGAAAGTTGCGAAGATGGGAACGCAGACTGGAGGACAAGGGAGCGACGCGGAGGCGGGAATCTGCTTAGTCCCACCTGATGTGCCTGATCTGTTTGTATTTTTGTGTGGGAGGAGGGATTTGGGGGTTGCTGTGCCTGATCCATATTATATATTTTTTTAAAAAAATGAACAATGGGGTGTTGGGATTTGGGGGTGGTTGATCAAGCTGCTTTGCTTTTCTTTCTTAGTTTTTTGGCCACCTGGAGATCTGAATTTAGGCGCTGTACACTTTGATAACAAAATGAAACTTTGAATCCATTGACATATACCTGGACCATAACCCTCTATATCCCTCCCATCCGTATAACAATCCAAATTTCTGTTGAATGTTGAAGTCAAGCCCACATCCACTATAGTAGTCACTAAGTGGTCTGTGGGCTTCACACAAATTCCAACTTAGTACAATTCCTAAAGTTCCACCAGAGGCCAAGGCACCCTTCCACCTCACCTGAGAACAGGGCTTGTTCGGACCCAGAGTGGCAGGACAGAGAAACCAGAGGCCAGGTAGTTATACGGTGGGATCCCAGCCAGACCACACCATCCAACAAAGTAGCTGCAAATGGTACCTGAAATAATCCAGTTTGCAAAATATCTCTTGATCCTTGATGTAGCAACTGATATGTCTACCCAGGGAAGTTCTACATACACTGCAAGCCAGACATCGGACATGCCAACACAGCTCATTCACCTGTGGGAGGAAGGCAAGGTCTTAGTCAGTAGTGTATGGAGTAACCGGGCTCCACTATGGACGGTCCCAAGCCCGGGTGCAAAAGGAGGGTTGGGCAAAGGGCCAGCAACCCCATCCTGTAAAAGCCCAAAGCTACAGAAACACCAGCAGAAGCTCCAGAGACCTCGTTCCTGGGAGGGGAACAATCTGTGGTGGGGACAGTTTGAAAGACTGACCCAGAACAGAGGACTTTGGTGAGCTGCTATTGGCAGGCTATACCCCTGTAGGGGAGATGGGCTTAAGTAAAGATATGCCACCTGGATCGTCCATTAGCCTCACCACAGTATCCTTTCACAGATAGGATCAGAGGGAAGGATCCACAGGAAAACTAATCAGAGTTTGGAGGTCCATGGAAACCAGTAAACAAACAGGAACTGAAAAATTAAATACCTGGGTGGCACAGCAGGTAGAGCTGTAGCCTCACAGATCCACAGACCCCAAGTTTGAACTCCACTGCTGTCTGTGTGGAGTTTTTACTCTCTCCGTGACCATGTGGGTTCCCCTCGGGTATTTTGGTTCTCCCCCACATCCAGGGACGTACGGGTCTATGGGTTGATTGGCTACTGTAAGCTGTCCCCAGTGTGTGGGTGAGGGGTGGAATCTAGGGGGATTTGATGGGAATGTGGAGGGAAATGAAATGAGATCAGTGTAGGATTGGGTGAATGGATGGTTGGTGTTCAGCACAGACTCAATGGGTCAGAGGGCCTGCTCTGTGCAAGCAGAAAGCACTTTCACATGAACCACCCAACACTCGGACACCTTTCCCTTGTGGAATACCAACAGCAGTGTTCTGGGTAGAACCCCAATATAAAAATCGGTCCACTCAGATAAGACCACAAGACAGAAACAGAGTTAGGCCATTCAGTACATTAGATCTGCTCCGGCATTCCATCACGGTTGATTTATTACCCCTCTCAGCCCCATTCTCCTGCCTTCTCCCCATAACCTTTGATGCCCTGATTAATCAAGAACATTAAATATACCCAATGACTGTCCTTCACAGCCGTCCATGACAATGAATTCCACAGATTCATCACCCTCTGGCTCAAGAAATTCCTCATTTCTGTTCTAAATAGACATCCTTCTACTCCAAGGGCTGGGCCCTCTGGTCATAGATTCCTCCACTATAGAAAACATCCCATCTGCAACCACTCTCTAGGACTTTCAATGTTTCAGTGAGAACCCCCCCCCCCCCAATACTTTAGTGAGTACAGGGCCATAGCCATCAAATGTTCCTCATACATTAACACTTTCATTTCTGGAATCATTCTCAAACCTCTTCTGGCCCCTCTCCAATGCCAGCACATTCTTTATTAGATAAGAGATCCAAAACTTAACACAATACTCCAGGTGTGGTCTGAGCAAAGCTTTAGCAGAACATTAACAAGAGAAAATCTGCAGACACTGGAAATCCAAGCAACACCCACACAAAATGCTGGAGGAACTCAGCAGGCCAGGCAGCATCTATGGAAAAAAAGTACAGTCGATGTTTTGGGTTGAGACCCTTCATCAGGATCCTGTGGAGGCTCTTGGCCAAAAATGTTGACTGTACTCTTTTTCATGGATGCTGCCTGGACTGCTGAGTTCCTCCAGCATTTTGTGTTGTCAGCACAACATTGTTTTTTGCATTCTAGTCCTCTCTAAATGGAATGCTAACATGGTATTTGCCTTCCTTACCACCAACTCAACCTGCAATGCGGCAATTGGCAAATACAATACAATCTGGAGAGCGAAGAAATTATTTGAAGGCCAAGACCAGGGTATGTCAGATAAACATTGGCATTGGTTCCCTCCCAAATCTCTGAGGTGTGCAAACCGGTGGGTTGATTGGTTGCTGTAAATTGCCCCTAGTGTGTGGGCAAGGGGTGGAATCTGCAGGGAGCCAATGGAAATATGGGGGGATGGTGATTGGTACAAATGGATCATAAACACCAGAGATCTGCAGATGCTGGAAATACAGAGCAACACACACATGCATAATGCAGGAGGAGCTCAGCAGGTCGGGAAGCATCCACACAGGGGAATAAACATGTGATGTTTCAGGCCATTAGGTGTAAATGGATCAATGTGTTTGCTGCTGGAGGAACTCAGCAAGTCGGAGAGGAACTCTATGTGTGTTTGGGGAGGTGGGGTGGAGGTGTAGGATTTGGAACTGGGACCCTGCATCAGTGAGGGATAGGGGAGGAACCGGTCAATAGTGGCAATCAGAAGTCTGGATGGTGAGGGGTGTTCGAGGAGTTGATTGATATTGGAAATAGGACCCAGTATCAGTAAGGAGATGAAGAGGAATTGGTCAACAATTGGGGCCAGGAACACTTGACAGTGAGGGGTGGAGGAGGAATTGGTCAATGTTTGAACCAGAACTCAGTGTTGGTGCGGGGGGGGGGGGGGGGGTGTAAGAGAGAGAGAGAGGTATTGGTCAATGTTGGAACCAGGGCCATATATCAGTTGGGGAGGGGGACGAATTGCTTCACAAGACACAAGAGCAGAATTAGGCCATTTGGCCCATTGAGTCTGTTCCACCATTCCATCATGGCTGATCCCAGATTCCACTCAACCCCATACATATCCTTTGATGTCCTGACTGGACCAGGTAACAACCAACTTCCACCTTAAATATACCCATGAACTTTACCTCCGCCACAATCTGTGGCAGAGCATTCCACAGATTTACCACACACTGGCTTAAAATTTCTCCTTACCCCTGTACTAAAGGGTTGCCCATCAATTTTGATGTTCTGCCCTCTAGTTCTGAATACCCTCCCATAGGAAACATCTTGTCCACAACCACCCTATCTAGTCTTTTTGACAGTCAATGGGTTTCAATGAGGTCCCTCCATATTCTTCTAAATTCCAATGAGTACAGGCCCAAGGCTGCCAAATACTACTCATTTTAACCCTTTCATTCCCAGAATCATCCTGGTGACCCTGCTCTGGACCGTCTCCACAGACAACACACCCTTTCTGAGATATGGGGCCCAAAACTGTTGACAATACTCCAAGTGTAGCCTGACTAGTGTCTTATAAAGGCTCAGAATTATCTCCTTGCTTTTATATTCTATTCCTCTTGAAATAAATGCCAATATTGCATTTGCCTTCTTTACCACAGACTCAACCTGTAAATTAACCTTCTGGGAGTCCTGCACGAAGAATCCCAAGTCCTTCTGCACCTCTGATTTTAGAAACTTCTCCCCATTTTGATAATAGTCCGCACTATTGTTCCTCTCACCAAAATGCATCACCATACATTTCCAAACACTATTCCATCTGCCACATTTTTTGCCCATTCTTCCAATTTGTCCAAGTCCTGCTGCCATCAGATTGCTACCCCCCACCTATCTTCATATCATCTGAAAACTTTGCCACAAAGCCATCAATTTCATTATCCAAATCATTGACAAACAACGTGAAAAGTAGTGGTCACAATACTGATCCCCAGGAACACTCTGGCAGCCAACCAGAAAAGGTCCTTTTAATTCTACTCACTCCCTCCTGCCAGTCACCCATTCCACTATCCATGACAGCATCTTTCCTGTAACACTATAGGATTTTAGCTTTAGTAGCCTCATGTGTGGCACCTTATCATATGACTTCTGAAAATCCAAGTAAATGACGTCTACTACCTCTCCTTTGTCCACCCTGCTTGTAACTTCCATGAAGAATTCTAACAGATTTGTCTGGCAAGATTTCCCTTTACAGAAACCATGCTGACTTTGATTTATTCTATCTGTGTTGCCCTTAAGGCATTTATTTAGCTTTATTACATTTTTGCTTTTGTAATTCATTTGTAATTATTTTCTAGTTAAAGTTAAGGTTGATAACTACGTTGCAGTTGTTGAAAGTAAATTCATTATCTGTGATGTATCGCGGCATGTGATGACTTCACACCCGATTTCGACGCGTCTTGTGGGTAAATACTGGTTTGGAGTAACGGGAAGGCAGGGGCTTGTGTGTGTAGGATCAACGTGAGAAAAGTTCCATTTCTACGCACTAAGAAACATCATAGAAGCAATGCCATAAGTTCATATGACAGTTGATATGTTGAAGTGAAAATGTTAATGCTGATTCTGTTAAAAGAAATGATGGTTGATAAAGTTTATTTTCTTGTGCTATTGAAAGTATTACTGGAAAGTTTGTGTTGAAGTGTATTTAAAGCTATTGATGGCATAGGTAGATTCTGACTGTATGTTGTACTTTAATGAGACTAATGTAATATGGCTTGGTGTAGTTTTACTTTTACAAGTATTTATAATGTAAATGTGATGCCAACATACTGTATTTTGTATTGTTTTATCAACAGTTTTCATCATACGTTAATGTGGAAGAGTGAACAGTAAACAGTTAATCTTGCCCTCAACAGATCCTGCCCTCATTGACTTCAGTTTAACTTGGTGTTAGTTCAAAGTTTCTACACCCTGCGCGAGAACACTACACTATCATTAGTCTCAACATTTCATCTTTAATTAGACTCCACTTTCCCAACCAGAGGTTAGGCTAACCAGCCTATAAATTCCTTCTTTTTGCCTTCCTTCCTTCTTAAAGAGTGGAATGACATTCGCAATCTTCCAGTCCTCTGGGACCATGCCAGAATCAAATAATTCTTGAAAGATCACGACTAATACATCTGTTATTTCTTCAGCAACCTCTCTCAGGACTCTGGGATGTAGTCCACCTGGTCCAGGTGACTTACCCACCTTAAGCCCTTTGAATTTGCCGTGAACTTTTTCCTTTGTAATAGCAATGGGATTCACTCCTGCTTCATGACACTCAGACCTCTGGCACACTGCTCGTGTCTTCCACAGTGAAGACTGGTGCAAAGTACCCATTCAGTTCATCTGTCATTTCTTTCTCCCCCATTACTACCTCACCAGCATCATTTTCTATGGTTCAATATCAACTGTCTCCTCCCTTTTATTATTTACATAATTAAAAATAGTATCCTGCTTCATCTTATTGGCTAGTCTTTTTTTCTTCTTGTAGCTTTTTTTAAAATTGCCTTTTGTTGGATTTTAAAAGCTTCTCAATCATTCAACTTCCCACTCACTTTTGCTACCTTATATACTCTTTCCTTGGCTTTTCTGCAGTCCTTCACTTCTTTTGTCAGCCTCAGTTACCTACCTCCGTCATTTGAGAACTTCTTCCTGTGTGGGACATATCCATCCTGCACTATTGAACTTCACCCGTCTCTGCTCTACTGTCATCCTTGCCAATGTCCTTCTCCAATCTGCCTCAACAAGCTCCTTTCTCATGTCTAATTTCCTTCATTCCATTGTGATGCTGATACATGTAACTTGTGCTACTCCCCCTCAAATTGCAGTCTGTATTCAATCATGTTATGATCATTGCCACCTAAGGGTTCCTTTACGTTAAACTCCCTAATATGATCTGGGTTATTACACGACACCCAATCTAAGATGGCCTTTCCCCGAGTAGGCTCAAGCTGTTCTAAAAAGCCATCTCATGGGCATTCAAAAAATTCCCTCTTGTGATCCAACACTAAACAGATTTTCCCAGTCCCCATTACAATTGTCATTACCCTTATTACATGCCTTTTCCAGCTCCCTTGCAGTCTCAATCCCACATCTTGGCTAATATTTGGAGGCCTATATACAATTCCCATAATGTTTTTTTTACTCATGCGGTTTCTTAACTCCAAGCACAAAGATTTGATATTCTCTGACCCGATGTCACCTTCCTAAAGATAACTCCATTTCTTACCAACACAGCCACTCCACTCCCTATGCTTTCCTGCCTGTTGTTTTGATAAAGTATATTCTTTGATGTTAAGCTCCCAATTTTGACCATCTGTCAGCCATAACTCTGTGATGCTTACATCAATACTGAACAATCTCTAACTGCACCACGAGTTCATCCAATTTATTCCAAATGCTACTCCGATTTAAATACAGCACCTTCAATCCTGCATTCTCTTCCCTTTTCAAGTCACCTTTTATTGTCATTTCAACCATAACTGCTGGTACAGTATATAGTAAAAACCAGACTTTTTCAGGACCATGGTGTTACATGAAAGTACAAAAACTACACTGAACTACATGAAAAACAACAGAAAAGAAACTACATTAGACTACAGACCTACCCAGGACTGCATAAAGTGCACAAAACAGTGCAGACTTTACAGTGAATAATAGACAAGACAATAGGCACAGTAGAGGGCAGTAAGTTGGTGTCAGTCTAGGCTCTGGGTATTGAGGAGTCTGATAGCTTGGGAAGAAACTGTTACATTTTGAATTTTGCATGTGTAAAATTTAACTCTTTGCTGTCTGTATGTGTACCCAATCATTGGCTTGTTCTTCCTTACATTCATGTTACACCCATCATCTACTTGTAAACCTGCTGGCTCATCCTCAGCTCTATCAGACTGGTTCCCATCCCCCTGCCATATCAGTTTAAACCACTGCCAACTGCTCTAGTAAACCTGCGTACAAGAATATTGGTTGCTCTCGGATTCAAGTGCAACCCATCCCTTTAGCACAGGTCAAAGGCTGGAACTGGGTCCCTGTATCAGGACGCCATTCAGTGACAGTGGTTCAACAAGTCATCGGGGCTTGAATTGTTTGGGATTGTGGGATCTCAGATCTCCCACATACTGGCATCTTACTGCCTTCTGAATCTCGGATCTGATGGTATGGAGTCGGGGCATATCACAGTCAACATTCAGAAAAACCAGTCCCCAATATCAACCCTAATGCTATTATTGGGTACCTTAAACCCCCGATAGAGGCAAAACCGTCCCATTATCGAGCACATATGCACAGAGCACTGTGGCAGGAAAGCAGCATTATCAAGGACCCCCACCATCTGGACCATGCTCTCTTCTCGCTGCTGCCATTAGAAAGGTGGTTCAGGAGCCTCAGAACCCACACCACCAGGTCAAGTTCAGTTATTACCCTTCAACCATCAGGCTCTTGAACCAAAGGAGATAATTCCAAGTACCCCGACATGGAACTGTTCTCACAACTTATGGACTCACTTCCAAGAACCTTCATCTCAGGTCCTCAATATTTATTGCTTATTTATATTGTTATTCTTTCCTTTTGTATTTGCACAGTTCGTTCTTTTTCCCCAAGTTGTTTACTTGCCTGTTTTTTTTTTGCATTTGGCCTTCCATTGATTCTATTGTGTTGCTTGTATTTACAAGAACATGAACCTTGCAGGTTGTATATGGCGACGTGTGTACTTTGATAAATCCATTACGGATTTTTTGAACACTGATACACGGTCTTAGTTCCCAACCCCTGGCCAATCCTTCTCCCCCGCCCTCTCATACCCCGCAACTGCTTCTCGACCCGCTGTTCCCCCTCCCTCAAATTCCTGAATGGTCTGTGAACACGACCCCATTTTATTTTGCGATTTGTAGTACTTTAATGCCTTTGCACTGTGCTGCTGCTGCAGCAATGTAACACATTTCAACTTCATGAACCTGCCTGTCCAAGTTTCGCTGCTAAAGTAGCTGCCAGCGCCGTCTGGTTTATCCGCTAATCTCAAACTCAAACTTGAAAGTAACTTTGGAGCCTCGGCCCGATCTCACCTTCAGCAAATAGCGGTCCACGATCTCCAGTCCGCAGCTGCTGCAGACGTTGCGGCCGGATCGGGGGGCGGCAGCCGGCTGCGGAGACGGAGAAGTCGAGGCGGGTGAGCCCTGGTCGTCCTGGGCCACTTGGTCAGAACCAGTCTGGAGAGATGGAGAGGGGGTGAGGGGCAGTGCGGGAGAGTTAGCACGCATACTCCAACTTCAGGTTAGTTTTATTTACAAGGACGTCGAAACGTACAGTGAAATGCGCTGTCGGCGTTAACAACCCACACAGTCGAAAGATGTGCTGAGCGCAGCCTCAAGTGTGGCTATATGCCCACAACTTAATACCCCTATCCCGTACGCCTTTGGAATGTGGGGAGTGGGGGGGGGGGGGGGGGGACGTCCCGTAAACAGATTCAGCATATGTTTGAAATCCGGAGCAACACACACAGGACGCAGGCCAGGCAACTCCAATAGAGGGTAATAAACAGTCAACGTTTTGGGCCGAGGTCCTCATCCAAAGATGTCGACAGTTTATTCTCCTCCATAGACGCTGCATAACCTGCAGAATTCATCCAAAACTTTGTGCGTGTTACTCCGGGGAGACACCACACGTAAACTTCTTGTAGACAGCGGCAAGAATTGAGCCCGCATCCCAGGCGCTGAAACACCTCCCGTGTCGCCCGACAGGAGGGAAGGGGAGGGTAGAAAGCGAGTGGGATTAGGTACCGAGCTGCAAGCGCCCCTGGGGTTCCGACCTCCTCGTACGAAGACAGCTTCCGGCGGAGCCGACATCGCTTTCAACTGCAAGAGAGAAAAATGCGGGGTAAGCGTTTGTAATGCCTGCAGTCAGCAACGGCTTCCCAATATCACCCGGTAGACCAGCTACCCACCCACCCTAAGACTGGAAATCACATAGCCCGGGTTGGCTCTACTACGAGGCAGCCCACTGCCCGGAGCGAGTACTTAGTGCTGATTCTCTGCGACCCGCGACCAGGTGAAGACTTTATAGCCGCTGGTTAACGTCAGTATAAGCGAGTCCGGTCCTTGAAGGGGAGGGGTGGGGAGGCTGCCTTCTCTTCCCCAATAATTAACGTTTTTTTCCCATCTTTGGAGAGACAACGCCGAGCGAATGAATTTAACATCCGACACTTGACAGGTAATTGCTGCGAATGCGCTCCGGCTCGCTCATTGGTGAGCGACCACTCACAATAATCACCCGCGCAGGTGATTCACGTTAACAGGCCAAAGATTAAAACTCTCCCTAAATTAACCTTTCAGAAAGAAATTACTCCACGGGGTTATTAAAAAACTCAAACGAGCGTTGTTTAAGCACAAGAGATTATGCAGATGTTGAAGGGCAGAGCAATACACACAGAATGTTGACGGAGTTCAACAGGTCAGGCAGCGCCTATGGAATAAGCCGATGTTTGGGGCCGAGACCCTTCATCAGGACCTTCGGGACGGTTAATTCATTTCCATCGATGCTGCCTGACCTGTTCAGTTCCTCCAGCATTTTGTACGATTACACCGGACACATCAACCTCCCGCCGCTCACCGCCGTTAAATATGAGAATGTCTTGGTTTCAGTTGTTTTCGTAAACATGGAAACCGCCGTTCACTGAACAAATTGATATTGGGGCTGACTATTGAGCCAGCCCCCGGGTGAATTCGGTGAAACGAACACCGGCGGGGGCTCCCTCGGGTTATGGGCCTTGGGTGCATCTACCGGGACAATTCAGGATAGTTTGATGTCATTTCTAGTACACGAGTGTAAAGGCGGACGAAATAAGTGTTCCTCTGGATCCGATGTAGCTCAAAAGGGAAAAGAACACGTTAACAATAAATAAATCCGTAAAACAGCGAGGTTTGATGCGCTAACAGGGTCATGGAGGCAACAAGACAAAGGAAGAGAAGATCCCCCCCCACGGAAGAGTTGCTGGCTCACTATTGCTGCTTTGATTTGGCTGCCGGTCTTCTCTTTCAGAAGGACCCTCTTACCTCTCGCAAGCACGCACTGCCTGCCCGCCTCTCGCCGGCTTCCGCGCAGCACATCAGCGGCTCCGTGCTGCTCTTCCAGTACATCTCCGTCACGGTCGCTCTCTCCACCCCGCCGGGCTCCCAGTGACCCCCTTTAAAACAAATACAATGGTAGCTGGAAGTCAAATCCGAATCGCGTGCGCTCCCCGCGCTCCGTATGGTCACGGTGTCATTTCTACTAAAGTTACCTCGGCGGATGGAAGTTTTACTGCAGCAGACCACACCTCTGCAACGTAACAGCCCCTGGCCATCGGAGAACTTTTATTCAATAAGAGCAAAAAAAAACATCTAGTTCACCCCCCACCCCTTCCTCTGCCGTGCTGAGCCAGTAGTCTAATCTAACCATCTTTTTTTTTTATCTCTGATCGGTTACAGGGCTCTGTTGAAATCCAAACACGGGCTCGAGTTACAACCCCCGCAGTCTTTGAAGGGAACGAGCAGATGAAAATATTTGCAATCTCGGCACGGCATAGTGCGTGGCTGTGGCCGTGGCCGCTCCCCATTCCCTCTGAGTCCAGGCGTGTTTCTCCCGCTGAGAAAGAGAAGCTCCCTGTGCTACTGTAATTAAACTTCCCACCGGTAATCGCCGACATCTGAACCATATTAATAATATTTTACTAGGGACAAAACCCACGAGGAATGGGTCTTTAATCACTACCAATAAGTGGGCACCTCTTACACCGGGTGCAATCGCTAATAGAGGCAATCATTGCCACACAGAGACACCCTGCAGGTTCCTAGAATCAGTCGTAAGGGAGGGTATGACCGCGGGTACAATTCTTGGCTTCACCTGGAATCGCACTGATGGCGATGGGGCTCTACATCTACCTAAACAAATCCTTGAGGACAGACACAAGAGACTCCGCAGATGCTGGAAATCAAGAGCAACGCACACAAAATGCTGGAGGAACTCGGCAGGTCAGGCAGTATCTATGGAGGGGAATAAGCAGTCGACGTTTTGGGCGGAGATCTTTCATCAGGACTGGAAAAGAAGGGGACAGAAGCTGGGTACTGCTGGATGAAAGAAAAATTGAGGGCTTTGGGAAGGGATAGTTTGGTCTTCGAGTGAGTTAAAGGGTCAGCACAACATCATGGACCGAATTGCCTGTACTGTTCTGTTACGAGGATAGAAGAACTAGGAGCAGGAGTAAGCCATTCCGAGACCGCTCCGCCATTCATGGCTGATCTGTCTCCACTGTCGGCCTTTCCCATAATTCCCCTACCATGCAGAATTCCATCCAACAATCCAATGTTTCTGTTGGAACTATTCAGTTCTACGAATCGCCGTCGCATGTAAATGGGAAGAGGCTCTGCAGTTTATCACCAAATGCACTGATCTGTATGAACAGAATACAAGTCAAGTTTTCACCGTATATCAGTACATATGATAACCCAATCTACCAATTAATGTAGGTGGGTAACCATCACGTTCAACACAGGTAAAGTCCTTCCCGCCATTGAGCAAATCTGTTAGTAATCCTCGAGGAAACAACAAGCAGGATTTACAAAAGAGAATCGGTGGATGTTGTGTACTTAGACTTTTAAAAGGCACTTGACAAGGCGCCGCACACGAGGCTGCTTAACAAGTTAAAACCCCATGGTAGTACAGGAAAGATACTAGCATGGACAGAGCATTGGCTGATTAGCAGGAGGAAAAGAGCGCGAATAAAGGGAGCATTTTTGATTGGCTGGTGGTGTTGGGACCGCGTCTTTTTACGCTGTATGTCAATGACTTGGATGAGGCTTTGTGTCCAAGTTTGTGGACGATGCGATGGAGATTCAGGAAGTGTTGAGGAAGCAGGGAGGCTAATGAATGTCTTCAACAGATAGGAGAATGCATAAAGAAGTGGCAGATGCAATGCTGGGTTGGGAAGTGCACGGTCGTACACTTTGGTCAAAGGAATAGAAGTGTAAACAATTTTCTAAACGGGGAGGAAATTCAAAAATCCGAGGTGCAAAGGGGTTTGTGAGTCATCGTGCAGGATTCCCTAGAGGAGAACTGGCAGGTTGAGTCGGTGGTGAGGAAGGCAAATGCAGTCTTAGCATTCATTTCGGGAGGGCTAGAATATAAAAACAAGCATGTAATGCCGAGTCTTTATCAGGCCTCACTCAGCGTATTGTGAGCAGTTTTGGGCCCTTTTTCTAAGAAAGGATATGCTGACATCACGAAAATGATTCTGTGACCGAAAGGCTGATCATATGAAGAGCGTTTGATGGCTCTGGGTCTGTACTCACTAGAGTTTATAAGATTTCTCAGTGAAACCTATCGAAGAGCGGACGTGAACAGGGTGTTTCCTCTGGTGGGAGACGAGGGCCGGAGAACACAACCTGAATAGAGGGACGCGAATTTAGAACGGAGATGAGGAGGAATTTCTTTAGCCAGAGAGGGGTGAATCTGTCAATTCCGTTGCCACGGGTGGCTGTGAAGACCTGGTAATTGGGAGCATTTCAGGCCGAGGTTAGTCGATTCTTGGCGAGTCAGGGCGTGAAAGGTAACGGAGAGAAAGCGAGGGGATGGGATTGAGAGGGCGTTGGATCAGGCATGATCAAAAGACGGAGAAGACTCGATGGGCCGAATAGCCTAATTCTAGTCCTTTGTCTTATAGTCCTACACTGAGAACGGCTGCAGGAAACCCCCATCACCCGCCATTCTCTCTTCTGGCAGCTGCCATCAGGAAGAAGGTACAGGAGCCTCAGGACCCGCACCGCCAGGTTCAGGAACAGTCATCTCCCCTCAACCATCAGGCTTCTGAACCAGAGGGGATTACTTCACTCCAGTTCACTTGCCCCATCATTGAAATGTTCTCACAACGCATGAACTCGCTCTCAAGGACTCTTCATTTCGCGTGTCGATATTTATTGCTCATTTATTATTTTCTTCTAAGCTGAAGTTGGTGAAACCTGAGTTGTGGGCATAGCCAAACACACTCATTTCTCAGTTGTTTGGAACTTTCGGATTAGTGTTCAGTATTCTGGCTTTCTTAAGATTTACATAAATATTGCTGTGTAACTCTATTAGTTTAATACTATTGTGTAGTCCTTTGGGATGATCCCAGTTGTCGATATTACTATTGGGACAATAGTTCATGCTCCATAGTCTTTCAATTTCCTCTTTTAATTCAGCACATTCCTGGTGATTTTCACGGATTGATTTCTGTAAGTTCTGTGTGTTTGGGACGGCTATATTTATTAAATAAGTTGTTCTTGTTTATCCTGTATTATTATCCGAATGGTTATTATGGATTATCCTCTCTGTAATAACTGAACGGTCATAATATAATCTGTGGCATTCTGACTCTAAAACTGGATCAGGTTTGTATTTATAGTAAGGTGTGATTTCATTCATGAGTTTGTGTTTTAAAGCAAGATTTTGATGAATGATGTTAACCGCTTGATTGTGCCTGTGTAAGTAATCAGATTGTTATTATTATTGACATAACTACTATTTTTGTTTATTTACAGTTTTATTGCACTTTATCCGCCTCTCTGCGCGGCTTTTCATTGATTCTATTGTGTGTGTTTTGTATTTACTGCCAATGTCTGCAGAAAATGAATCTCGGGGTTGTAAATGTGACATATATGTACTTTGTTAATGAACTTGCATTGAAGTTTGAAAGTCCCTGGTCGTTCGTATGGACATAGTGCTGGAGGGACGCTCTGTATCCAACACCTTACAGAAGTGTCGGCATTCCAGTGACGCGGGCATTAGTCGGGCTGACAGAGAAACAACCAGAGGGGGTCACCAACTCGGCGACTCCCGACCCGGTGCAGTTTGACACTGTCCACAGACGCAAACTCTTCTTGGCAAAGAAATCACTCATTCAAGAAAGGCTCTCACAAATTTCCGCGGATGTACTGTGCAGCATTCTAATCGGTTACATCGGTATGGAGGGACAGCTGCACAGAGAAGTCTACAGTAAACTCAGCCAGCTCCATCAAGGGCACCAGCCACCCCAGCATCGAGTGCATCTTCAAAAAGCGATGTCTCAAAAAGGCAGCATCTATCATTAAGTCCCCATCACCCAGGGAGTGCAGCGTAGGTTCACGGGGTTAATTCCCGGGATGGCGGGACTGTCATATGTTGAAAGGTTGGAGCACTGGAATTTAGAAGGTTGAGAGGGGATCTATAACCATGTAACCATATAACAATCACAGCACGGAAACAGGCCATTCCGGCCCTCCTAGTCCGTGCCGAACTCTTAATCTCACCTAGTCCCACCTACCCGCACTCAACCCATAACCCTCCACTCCTTTCCTGTCCATATACCTATCCAATTTTACCTTAAATGACACAACTGAACTGGCCTCTACTACTTCTACAGGAAGCTCATTCCACACAGCTATCACTCTCTGAGTAAAGAAATACCCCCTCGTGTTTCCCTTAAACTTTTGCCCCCTAACTCTCAAATCATGTCCTCTCGTTTGAATCTCCCCTACTCTCAATGGAAACAGCCTATTCACGTCAACTCTATCTATCCCTCTCAACATTTTAAATACCTCGATCAAATCCCCCCTCAATCTTCTACGCTCCAATGAATAGAGACCTAACTTGTTCAACCTTTCTCTGTAACTTAAGTGCTGAAACCCAGGTAACATCCTAATTGAAACATATACGATTATTAAGGGATTGAACACGCTAGAGGCAGGAAACATGCTCCCGATGTTGGGGAAATCCAGAACCAGAGGCCACAGTTTAAGAATAAGGGGTAGGCCATTTAGAACGGAGTTGAGGAAAAACTTTTTCACCCAGAGAGTTGTGGATCTGTGGAATGCTCTGCCTCAGAAGGCAGTGGAGGCCAATTCTCTGGATGCATTCAAGAGAGAGATAGAGCCCTTAAAGACAGCGGAGCCAAGGGATATGGGGAGAAGGCAGGAACGGGGTACTGATTGTGGATGATCAGCCACGATCACATTCAATGGCGGTGCTGCCTCGAAGGGCCGAATGGACTACTCCTGCACCTGTTGTCTATTGACATGCCCTTTTCTCATTGTTATTGAGGAGGCGGTACAAGACTCACTCAATGTTTCAGGAACAGCTTCGTCACCATGGCGCTTTTGAAGGGACAATGAACCCAATGTGAATTACGCTATTTTCGTTCTAATTGTAACTTACAGCAGATTTTATGTATTGAACTAACTCCGCCAAGCCGGCTGCGAAAGGAGGGTTGGGCTTGGGGCTAGGGACCCCACCGCTTTAAAAACCCAGACCTACAGAAACACCAGCAGAAGCTCAAAGGAGCTCATCCCCGGGAGAGGAAGGGCGAGGTGGGCCACACCTCGGAAGACTGGCCCAGGACGGAGGTTAAGTGATGCTTTGCAGAAGAAGACTATACTGCTCTCGTACAAAGTAGCAAGCTTCGCGACATGTCAGTGATAATAAACCTGATTTTGAATCTGGGTCACTGGCGGGTTTATTTTTCCGTTTGATCGTTGGAAGGAGGAGAGTCCAGGGGGCAGAACACCAGGGAAGAAGAGGGAATTGATTTCCTAGTTCAGGTTTATTGCCAAGGGCTTACCCCAGCATCTGGGGTCCGGGTCCACGTCCGTGGCCGGCATGGGAGCAGAGAGCTTCTAGTTGTGGAAAGTGGGTGCGGGCCACAGATTTTTTTTTTGTTTGCTTGAACAGGGACGAGGAGGAATTTCTTTAGCCAGAGAGTGGTGAAACTGTGGAATTCATTGCCACTGATGGCTGTTCAGCCCAATTCATTGAGCACTGTATGCTTAAAGCGGAGGTTGCTATGTTCTTGACAAAGGTTACGGGGAAAAGGCAGGAGAGTGGGTTTGAGGGGGATAATAAATCAGCCATGATAGAATGGCAGAGCAGACTCGATGGGCCGAATGGTCGTACGAGCGTGTTTCCATTTGTTCTAATTGAGTTCTCTCTTGTAAGGATTGTGCGTGATTTTTGCTGCTTATTGATGTTGTGCCTTTGATGTTATTTTGCACTATTTATATTGTAACTTGAATTATTTTATACCTTTGCATTATACTGCTGCCCCAAAACAGCCAATTTCACGTCATGTAAATCATTCATAATAAATCTGATTCTAAAGTAACTTTTTAATTTCATCCATGTCCCATTCCCATCAGGGAGGTGGCTGCGTAGCATCCACACCACTACAACCAGACTCAAAAACAGTTATTTTCCCTGAGCAGTAAGACTGGTCAACACCTCCACCCATTAACCGGGACTTCATTATTTCTCGTCAGTCACCTCTGTACAACCTAGCATCCGACAGATCGTAACCCAGAACTGGAATCAATTTGGGACAGGAAGCCTCTACAAAGGGTAGTCAAAACTGCCCAGTGTGATGCGCCATTACAGAACGGTGCCGGAGATGACCCATAAACATCATGCAGGATCTCGCTCTCCCTGCTCGTGGACTGTCTGTACCACCCCCATCAGGGAGGAGGCTACGTATCACCCACTCCAGGACCACCAGACAGTGCTGATGAAGGGTCTCAGCCTGAAGCGTCAACTGTACTCTTTTCCACATTTCCTCCTGCATTTTGTGTGTGTTGTTTGGATTTCCAGCATCTGCAGAATTTCTCTTGTTTGTGATTGAACTCAAAAGCCTTTACTTTCCCCAAGCAGTTCACCTGTTTATTTCTCTCTATAGATGTTGCCTGAGCTGTTCCAGCATTTTGTATGTATGTAAGCACGCCGAGTTTTCAGCAGCTAGACGTGGGACACGGCTCAGAAATCTTCACAGCAACTGCTACATTGGCTTCTCGTGGACTTCCCCCCCCCCCCGATTATTTTAGTTGGAAATTCAGTGTTAATTTATTTTTTCTTTCCAATGTTTTTATTAGTTTCTACATAGAAGAATACAGAGTACAAGTACAAATAAAAGGTCAAAAAAGATTTTTAAACCAATTACATTGTATCTATTCATAATAACAATCTCATTACCCTGTATTCATGTAAGTTAATCAATAGTTATATTGAAATATACTAATTTATTACAAAAAAAGAGTCTAACCCCTACCAAGACCGAAGCTGTTCATTAAGGAGAAAAAGTGGTAAAATACCTTCTCATATAATGAAAATTAATAATAGCCAACATCTGAATTTAAACAACGAATTGAAGGTTTTGAAAATAATTCAGAAAAGGTCCCCACAATGTTTGAAAGTCTTGACAAGATTCAGAAATTGAACAACAAATCTTCTCTAAGTCTAAACATGACATAACGTCGCATAACCAATGAGCATGAGTAGGAGGAAGAACATCTTTCCATTTAAACAAAAGTGTTCTCCGGGCCATAAGAGAGCTAAAGGCCAAAATATGTAAATGAAATGCCTTCATTTTAATATCTTGTCCAGCAACAATACCGAATAGAGCTGTCAGAGGGTTAGGCTTAAAATTGACTTTAAAAAGTAAGGGAAAAGTTTGAAAAGCTTCCTTTCAATATTTTTCAAGATTCGGACAAGTCCAAAACATATGAATTAATGAAGCTTCTCCATTATTACATCTGTCACAGTAGGGAGATATATCTGAATAAAAACCAGATAGCTTATCCTTAGTCATATTAGCTCTATGTACCACCTTAAATTGTATGAGGGAATGACGAGCACATAGCGATGAAGTATTAACCAGTTTAAACATTTCATTCCAAGTTTCCTCAGATATTGATGTCTGTAAATCGTGTTCCCAGAGATTCTTAATTTTGTCTTAATGAACATTCCTCATCTCCAGTAACATGCCATAAATATTAGATCCTGGACCATTATGAAAAGGTGTCAAATTAAACATTACGTCTAGTAAGTTCTTATCTGCACTTATAGCAAATGGGCATAATTGAGATCTTAGAAAGTCTCTGATTTGTAGATATCTAAACAACTGAGTTTTGGGTAAGCTATATTTAGCTGACAATTGTTCAAATGAAAAAAAGATTTAAAATTTATTTTTTAACGGGATGCAACCCAACTCTATCGGTGCAAGTGAATCACTGTGTTACAGATTTTATATACACTTTAAATACTATGTTCTTTGATACATCCACTGTGTCTACATTCTTGTAGGAAACACACACTCCTGTAAGTCTCCCTGACAGGTATATTTCACAATTTGTAATGATTTTGTGCGTTACGAATTTAATTTTGTAACCTCAGTGAGTTCGTGAACAATGTTACTCTGAGACTAGATTGGGAAGCTGTTACTGTGGGCACTTGACAGCGTGAAAACTCATTTTATATTAAACACCAGAGATCCTGCAGATGCTGGACATCCAGGGCAACACACACAAAATGCTGGAGGAACTCAGCAGGTCAGGCAGCGTCTATGGGAATGGAATAATCATTTCCTGATGAAGGGTCTCGGCCCGAAATGTCGACTCTTTATTCCCCTCAGAGATGCTGCCTGTCCTGCTGAGGTCTCCGGCGTTTAGTGTGTGTTGTTCATTTTATCTTTTGTTTGATCTGACACGAAAGAATGGCCATTTATTTATAAATAAACGGAAATATTTTCAGATTATTATAATGTTTTAATTATTTTAAATGTTTTAAAATTATTTTGAGGGTGACAATATTTCCTCTCTATCTGGTATGTTCTGCCAGCTGCGGCGAAGGCAGTTTTTGATGAGTTTCCCCTTCACAGATTTACTCTGATATAAATTCTGACATTCAGGTTCATGATTTACACGTAATACACGCTAACCCGTTTCTCACATACCCTAGAAACTGCCGCCGGTGGCCAGTTGGAATAGAACTCGAAAAGTATTGAATATCGATCGATTCCTCCGCGGGATGCTGGAACGGTACATAGGCCATAGAACACAGAACTCAGTGTAGACCTTTCAGGCCATGGTGAACTACTGTAAGATCAGTTTAACCCTTTCCTCTCACAAAGGAAGAGACTTGGTCTGTCACCGAGCACTGGGAAATTTCTACAAATGTGCCGTGAAGAGCGTTCGTAGTGTTGCATCACCGTCTGGTATGGGGTGGGGCACCGGACAGGATCGGAAAAAGTTGTAAACTCAGCCAGCTCCACCCAGCACCCAGGTACATTTAAAAAGGCGATGCCTCAAAAAGGCGGCATATATCATTATGGGCCCTCATCACCCAGAACATGCCCTCTTCTCATTACTACCATCAGGGAGGAGGCGCATACACTTTATGTTTCTGGAAAAGCTTCTTCCCCTCCGCCATCAGATTTCTGAATGGACAATGAACCCATGAACACCACCTCATTATTTTTGCACTACTTATTTAATTTACTGTTTTATACTTATTGTAATTTAAAGATTTTATTATTTATTGCAATGTACTGCTGCCGCAAAACAAAAAAATTCACGATATATACCAGTGTTACTAAACCTGATTTTCATTTCTCCATCATCAATGTGCCTGTGGGAGTTTAACGCGGCGGCTTCTATTGAACTGAGCGCTTCAAAAGTCGTTCGAAAGTGGAGAAACTTTAGCCGAGATGTACTCCGATATCCTGGTTCCACACACAGACGACTTAAAAGGGTTTATTTGGGTTTCTAGAAATATTTTAAACGAATCTGCGTTGGAACTTCTTATTCACAACGCGGCATCGGGCAATGTTCTGCTTCGGAATAAACCTGGAGCTACAAACAGTGAATATTAGGTGGGGATCAGAGTCAGATTTTAAGGTTCTTGATTAGTTACGGAAAATGGGGTTGAGAGGGATAATAAATCAGCTGTGCCAGAATGGCGGAACGGACTCGACTGGCCGAATGGCCTGAGTCAGTCTTTCCGTCTTTATATCACCGACATTTATCGTGAGTTTGTTGCAGGGTTAGAGTTGTATTTTAAACTGAGGGAGGAACTAGGTGTGCAATACCGCAAAGCGTCACTTCAGTTTCCTTGACAACAGACAACATAGAGCAGTACAGGTCAGTGCTGCCCTTCGGCCCACGCTGTTGTGCCGACCTTTTAACTCACTGTAGGACCAATGTAACCATTCCCTTCAACATAACACTTCCGTCTTTCTATCATCCATGTACCTATTCAACTTTAATGTCCCCAACGTATCGGTGTCTAGCAGCACCCCTCTCCGCATGTTCGCATACCCGCCACTCTGTTAAAAGCCTGCATCTGACATGCCCTCCAGTCGCTTAAAAATTATGCCCACACATGTTAGCCATTTTAGCCGCAAGGGAAAAGCCTCTGATTGTCCACACCATCAATACCTCCATCAAGTCACCTCTCATCCTCCTCTCCAAAGAGAAAAGCCCCAGCTCACTCAGTCTGTCCTCATAAGACATGCTCTCTGATCCAGGCAGCAATCGGGTAAATCCTTTCTGTATTCTCTCTAAAGATTCAGTTGTAGTTTATTTCTCCAATTGTAGTTTTCAAATTCCTTAACACTGCAAATCCCACCAATCCCAGTTACTATAGTAACTTGCACTGTAACTCCCACCAATCCCAGTCACCAAAGTTACACTGTAACTCACAACAAACCCCATTACCACTGTAATGTACAGTGTAACTCCAACAAATTCCCATCACCAGAGTAACTTACAACATAACTCCCACCAATCACCTGTCACTACGGTAACTTACACTGTAACTCCAAACAGTCCCCGTTACTAGAGTAACTAACACTGTAACTCTCACCAATGTCTTACCATAGTAAATCATAGTGTAAGTCCAACAAAATCCATCATATAGTCCCTTACATTGTAACTCACACCATTACCCATCACTACAGTAATTTACACTGTAATTTGCAGCAATCTACCGTCACAGCAGAAACTTACACTGTTACTCCCATCAATCCTCCACCACAACAGTAACTTACACTGTAATTCTGACCATTCCACATCACTATAGTAACATACACTGTAACACCCAACAATCAGCCATCACCACAGTAAGTTACACTGTAACTCCTGTCAGCACAGTAAATTACACTTCAACTCCCAACAATCAGCCATCACCAGAATAACTTATACTGTACCCCCCACCTATCACTCTTCATGATTGTAAATTACACTGTGACTCCCAACAATCTGTCACTTACACTGTAAGTTCCATCTGTCCACCTCACTTCAGTCAGCCTACATCTACATTTTCTCTCTATTAACACTACTTATTCATAATTTTACCATATGTGTCTGTGATAATAAACTTGATTCTGATAATAAGACCAGAAGACATAGGAGCAGAATTAGGCCATTTGGCCCATCAAGTCTGCTCTGCCATTCAGTCATGGCTGATCCCTTTTTTTTTCTTCTCCTGAACCCCACTCCCTGGCATAACATTTGATGCCATGTCCAACCAAGAACCTAAATACACCAACGACCTGGCCTCCACCGCTGTCTGTGGTAATATATTTCACAAATTCACCACCCTCTGGCTAAAGAAATTTCTCTGCATCTCTATTTTCAAATCATTAGGGATGCAGTCAGAAAGGATAGCAAATACAGCACTCAAGGTGTTGTATTTAAATGCACGTAGTATAAGAAATAAGGTGAATGATCTTGTTGCATTATTACAGATTGCCAGGTATGATGTTGTGGCCATCGCTGAATCATGGCTGAAGGATGGTTGTATTGGGAGCTGAATGTCCAAGGTTACACGTTATATTGGAGGGACAGGAAGGTAGGTAGAGGGGGTGGTTAAGAATGGCATCAAATCAGTAGAAAGATGTGACATACGATCAGAAGATGTTGAATCCTTGTGGGTTGAGTTAAGAAACTGCAATGGTAAAAGGACATTGATGGCAGTTATATACAGGCCTCCCAACAGTCGCTGGGAGGTCAACCACAGGTTACAAGAGGAAGCGGGCAATGAGTCAAAAGGGCAATGTTGTGTTAGTCATTGGAGATTTTACTATGCAGGTTGATTAGGAAAATCAGGTTGGGAATGGATCTCAAGAGAGTGAGTTTGTTCAATACCTAAGAGATGGCTTTTTAGAGCAGTTTGTCATTGAGCCTACTCGGGGATCAGCTACACTGGATTGGGTGTTATGTAATGAACTGGAGGCGATTAGGGAGCTTAAGGTAAAAGAATCAATATGATTGAGTTCAACTTGAAATTTGATAGGGAGAAAGTAAAGTCTGACGTAGCAGTACTTCAGTGGAGTAAGGGAAATTACAGTGGTATGAGAGAGGAATTGGCCAAAGTAAATTGGAAGGAGTTGCTGGCAGGGATGTCAGCAGAACAGCAATGGGATGCGTTTCTGGGAAAAATGAGGAAGGTGTAGGACATCTGTATTCCAAAAAAGAAGAAATTCTCAGATGGTAAAATAGTACAACTGTGGCTAACAAGGGAAGTCAAAGCTATTGTAAAAGCAAAAGAAAAGGGCATACAACAAAGCAAAAATTAGTGGAAGATAAAGGATTGGGAACTCTTTAAAAACCTACACAGAGCAACTAAAATATCATTAGAAGGGAAAAGATGAAATATGAAAGCAAGCTAGCAAATAATATCAAAGTAGATAGTAAAAGTTTTTTCAAGTATGTTAAAAGTAAAAGAGAAATTTACTCTCTTTGTCCAATGTTGTTTGTCATATATATTAATGATCTGGATGATGGGGTGGTAAATTGGATTAGTAAGTATGCAGATGATACTAAGGTAGGTGGCGTTGTGGATAATGAAGTAGGTTTTCAAAGTTTGCAGAGAGATTTAGGCCAGTTAGAAAGAGTGGGCTGAACGACTTGGTAGGAATAATCCAAATAGGACATACATGGTAAATGGTAGGGCATTGAAGAATGCAGTAGAACAGAGTGATCTAGGACTAATGGTGCATAGTTCCCTGAAGGTGGAATCGCATGTGGATAGGGTGGTGAAGAAAGCTTTTGGTATGTTGGCCTTTATAAATCAGAGCATTGAGTATAGGAGTTGAGATGTAATGTTAAAATTGTATAAGGCATTGGTAAGGCCGAATTTGGAGTACTGTGTACAGTTCTGGTCACTGAATTATAGGAAAGATGTCAGCAAAATAGAGAGAGTACAGAGAAGATTTACTAGAATATTACCTGGGTTTCAGCACCTAAGTTACAGGGAAAGGTTGAACAAGTTAGGTCTTTATTCTTTGGAGCGTAGAAGGTTGAGGGGGGACTTGATAGAGGTATTTAAAATTATGAGGAGGATAGATAGAGTTGACGTGGATAGGCTTTTTCCATTGAGAGTAGGGGAGATTCAAACAAGAGGACATGAGTTGAGAGTTAGGGGGCAAAAGTTTAAGGGTAAGACGAGGGGGAATTTCTTTACGCAGAGAGTGGTAGCTGTGTGGAACAAGCTTCCAGTAGAAGTGGTAGAGGCAGGTTCGGTATTGTCATTTAAAGTAAAATTGGATAGGTATACGGACAGGAAAGGAATGGAGGGTTATGGGCTGAGTGTGGGTCAGTGGGACTAGGTGAGAGTAAGCGTTTGGCACGGACTAGAAGGGCTGAGATGACCTGTTTCCGTGCTGTAATTGTTATATCGTTATATGGTTATATGGAAATGACAGTTGATATAGGACCGCTAGAAAATGAGGCAGGAGAAATAATAATGGGGGACAAGGAGATGGCAGATGAACTAAATGAGTATTTTGCATCGGTCTTCACTGTGGAAGACACTAGCAGTATGTCAGATGTTGTTCTGTGTGAAGGAAGAGAAGTGAGTGCAGTTACTGTTACAAGGGAGAAGGTGCTCAAAAAGCTGAAAGACCTAAAGGTACACAAGTCACCTGCACCAGAGGAACTGCACCCTAGGGTTCTGAAAGAGGGAGTGTTACAGATTGTGGTAGCATTAGAAATGATCTTTCAAAAATCATTGGACTCTGGCATGGTGCCAGAGGACTGAAAAATTGCAATTGTCACTCCACTCTTTAAGAAAGGAGGAAGGCAGCAGAAAGGAAATTATAGACCAGTTAGCCTGACCTCAGTGGTTGGGAAGATGTTAGGGTAAGGATGAGGTGATGGAGTACTTGGTGACACAGGGCAAGTCAGTACAAAGTCAGCATGGTTTCCTTCAGGGAAAATCCTGCCTGACGAGCCTGTTGGAATCTTAGAAGAGATTTTCAACCTCTTACTGCTATGGGTGGAAGTTCCCATTCTTTTCAAAAAGGCAACAATTATACCAGTGCCTAAGAAGAATAATGTGAGCTGTGTAATGACTATCACCTGGTAGCACTCACATCAACAGTGATGAAATGCTTTGAGCGGTTGGTCATGACTAGACTGAACTCCTGCCTCAGCAAGTACCTGGACCCATCGCAATTTGCCTATCACCACAATAGATCAACGGCAGATGCAATCTCAATGGCTCTCCACACAGCTTTAGACCACCTGGACAACACAAACACCTACGTCAGGATGCCGTTCATCGACTATAGCTCAGCATTTAATACCATCATTCCCACAATCCTGACTGAGAAGTTGCAGAACCTGGGCCTCTGTACCTCCCTCTGCAATTGGATCCTCAACTTCCTAACTGGAAGATCACAATCTGTGCAGATTGGTGATAACATATCCTCCACACTGACGATCAACACTGGTGCACCTTAGGGGTGTGTGCTTAGCCCACTGCTCTGCTCTCTATATACCCATGACTGTGTGGCTAGGCATAGCTCAAATACCATCTATAATTTTGCTGACAATACAGCCATTGTTGGTAGAATCTCAGGTGGCGATGAGAGAGCATACAGCAGTTGGATATGCCAACTAGTGGAGTGGTGCCGCAGCAAGAACCTGGCACTCAACACCAGAAAGACGAAAGAACTGATTGTAGACTTCAGGAAGGGTAAGACGAAAGAACACATACCAATCCTCAGAAGTGGAGAGAGTGAGCAGTTTCAAGTTCCTGGTGGTAAGATCTCTGAGGATCTAACCTGTTCCCAACATATTGATGTAGTTATAAAGAAGGCAAGACAGTGGCTGTACTTCATGAGGAGTTTGAAGAGATTTAGCATGTCATCAAATACACTCAAAAACTTCTATAGATGTACTGTGGAGAGCATTCTGACAGGCTGCATCACTGTCTGGTATGGAGGGGCTACTGCACAGGACCGAAAGAAGCTTCAGAAGGTTGTAAATCTAATTAGCTCCATCTTGGGTACTAGCCTACAAAATGCCCAGGACATCTTCAGGGAGCAGTGTCTCAGAAAGGCAGCGTCCATTATCAAGGACCTCCAGCACCCAGAAAATGCCCTGTTCTCACTGTTACCATCAGGCAGGAGGTACAGAAGTCCAAAAACACACACTCAGCGATTCAGGAACAGCTTCTTCCCCTCTGCCATCCGATTCCTAAATGGACATTGAACCCTTAGACACTACCTCACTTTTTTTTAATATACAGTATTTCTGATTTTTGCAAATTTTTTAATCTATTCAATATATCTATACTGTAATTGATTGATTTATTATTATTATTTTATTTATTTATTTATTTTCTCTTCTAGATTATGTATTGCATTGAACTGCTGCTGCTAAGTTAACAAATTCCATGTCATATGCCAGTGATAATAAACCTGATTCTGATTCTGATTCTGAGATTACAAGTAAGATAGATAAAGGGGATGCAGTGGATGTTGTATATTTGGACTTTCAGAAGGCCTTTGACAAGGTACTACACATGAGGCTGCTTACCAAGTTAAAAGCCCATGGTATTACAGGAAAGTTACTAACATGCTTAGAGCTTTGGCTGATTGGTAGGAGGCAGCGAGTGGGTATAAAAGGATCCTTTTCTGATCGGCTGCCAGTGACTAGTGGTGTTCCACAGAGGTTGATGTTGGGACCACTTCTTTTTATGCTGTGTATAAATGATTTTGATGATGGAATAGATGGCTTTGTTGCCAAGTTTGCAGATGATATCAAGATTGGTGGAGGGGCAGGTAGTGTTGAAGAAACAGGTGGGGATGCAGAAGGACTTAGACAGATTAGGAGAATAGGCAAGAAAGTGGCAAATGAAATACAAGCAACACACACAAAATGCTGGTGGAACGCAGCAGGCCAGGCAGCATCTATAGGGAGAAGCACTGTCAACGTTTCGGGCCGAGACCCTTCATCAGGACTCAGCATGAAACGTCGACAGCGCTTCTCCCTATAGATGCTGCCTGGCCTGCTGCGTTCCACTAGCATTTTTTGTGTGTGTTGCTTGAATTTCCAGCATCTGCAGATTTCCTCGTGTTTGCGAATGAAATACAACATTGGAAAATGCATGGTCATGCACTTTGGTAGTAGAAATAAATGTGCAGATTATTTTCTAAACAGGGAAAAACTCCAGGAATCTGAGATGCAGAGGGACTTGGGAATCCTTGTGCAGAACACCCTGAAGGTTAACTTGCAGGTTGAGTTGGCGGTGAGGAAGGTTATCATTCATTTCAAGAGGTCTAGAATACAAGAGGAAGGATGTGGTGCTGAGGTTTTATAAGGCACTGGTGAGGCCTCACCTTGAGTATTGTGAACAATTTTGGGCCCCTCATCTTAGAAAAGGTGCATTGGCATTGGAGAGGGTTGAGAAGAGGTTCACAAAAATGATTCCAGGAATGAAAGGGTTATCATATGAGGAACGTTTGATGGCTCTGGGTCTGTACTCACTGGAATTCAGAAGGATAAGGGGGGACCTCATTTAAATCTTTCAAATGTTGAAAGTCCTTGACAGGGTAGATGTGGAAAGGATGTTTCCCATGGTGGCGGAGTCTAGGACAAGAGGGCACAACCTCAGGATAGAGGAGTGTATAAGACCATATGACATAGGAGTAGAATTAGACCATCTAGAATCATGGCTGATCCTATTTTTCCTTCTTCTTCTCCTCAACCCCAGTTCCTGGCCTTCTCCCCGTAACCCTTGATGCCATGTCCAATCAAGGACCTATTGATCTCTGCCTTAAATACACCCAACGACCTGGCCTCCATAGCTGCATGTGGCAACAAATTCCACAAATTCACCACACTTTGGCCAAAGAAATTTCTCCGCATCTCTGTTTGGAAAGGATGTAGCTTTATCCACATCTTCGCTGTCTGGGCTTTTCAACATTTGAAAGGTTTTAAGGGGGTAAAGATTTCCCCCCCCCCACCTACTAAATTCCAGTGAGTACAGACCCAGAGCCATCAAATGTTCCTCATATGATAGCGCTTTCATTCCCAGAATAATCTTTGTAAACCCTCTGAACCCTCTCCAAAGCCAGCACATCTTTTCTTAGATAAGGAGTGCAAACTTATTCACAATACTCAAGGTGAGGCCTCACCAGTGCCTTGTAAAGCCTCAGTGTCAATCCCTGCTCTTGTACTTCATTTGCCACTTTCTTGTCCATTCTCCTAATCTGTCTAAATCCTTCTTCAGCCTTCCTGTTTCCTCAACACTACCTGCCCCTCCACCAACCTTCATACCAGCTGTAAACTTGGCAACAAAGCCATCTATTCCATCATCTAAATCATTGATATACAGCAGAAAAAGAACTGGTCCCAACACCGACCCCTGCGGAACACCACTGGTCACTGGCAGCCAATCAGAAAAGGATCCTTTTATTCCTACTTGCTGCATCCTACCAATCAACCAATGCTCTACCCATGCCAGCAACTTTCCATGTGAGACACCTTGCCAAAGACCTTCTGAAAGTCCAAATATACAACATCCCCCGCATTCCCTTTATCTATCCTACTTGTAATCTCCTCAAAGAATTCCAACAGGTTGTCAGGCAAGATTTTCCCTTAAGGAAACCATGCTGACTTTGTCCTCTCTTGTCCTGTGTCAACAAGTACTCAATAACCTCATCCTTAACAATTGACTCCAACATCTTCCCAACCACTGAGGCCAGGCTAACTGGTCTTTAATTTCCTTTCTGCTGCCTTCTTCCTTTCCTAAAGAGTGTCGTAACATTCGCTATTTTTCAGTCCTCTGACATTATGCCAAAGTCCAGTGATTATTGAAATATCATTATTAATGCTTCCACAATCTCTACTGCTACCTGTTCCAGAACCCTAGCATGCAGTTCATCTGGTCTGGGTGACTTATGAAAGACTTTAGCTCTTTCAGCTTTTTGAGCACAGTTTCCCTTGTAATAGTAACTGCACTCACTTCTCTTCCCTCACACCTTCAACATCTGGCACACTGCTAGTGTCTCCCACAGTGAAGATTGATCCAAAATACTCATTTAGTTCATCTGCCATCTCCTTATCCCCCATTATTATTTCTCCTGCCTCATTTTCTAGCAGTCCTATATCCACGCTCATCTCTCTTTTATTCTTTATATACTTGGAAAAGCTTCTTCTGTCCACCTTGATATTGTTTGCTACCTTGCTTTCATCTTTCATATTTCATCTTTTCCCTCCTAATGATTCTTTTAGTTGCTTTCTGTAGGTTTTTAGAAGCTTCAAAATCCTCTGTCTTCCTGCTAATTTTGGCTTTGTTGTATGTCCCCTTTTTTGCTTTTATATTAGCTTTGACTTCCCTGCGACAAACTGCTCTGAAAAGCCATGTCATAGGCATTCAACAAATTCAGTCTCTTGAGATCCATTACCAACCTGATATTCCCAATCTACCTGCATGTTAAAATCTCCCATGACTATCTTAACATTGCCCTTTTGACACGCCTTTTCTATGTCCCATTGTAATTTGTGGTCCACATCCTAGCTACTGTTGGGAGGCCTGTATATAATTGCAATCAGGGTCCTTTTACCCTTGCAGTTTCTTAACACAACGCACAAGGATTCAACATCTTCTGATCCTATGTCACATCTTCTAATGATCTGATGTTATTCTTTACCAGCAGAGCCATACCATTCCTTTTGCCTACATTCCTATCCCTGTAATACAGTCTGTAACCTTATCATCTCCCAACTACAACCATCCTTCATCCACGAGTCAGTGATGGCCACAACATCATACCCGACAATCTGTAGAAGTGCAACACTGTGCATTGAGATATAACACTTCGAGTACAGTATTTGCTAACCTTTCTGAGTCTGCATCCCAAATGCACTACTCACGCTGCTGGCTGCAATTTTGTCCTATCATCTGCCTGCCCTTCCTGACAGTCAGACGGGACACTTTTTTCTACCATCCATCCTATCCTGAGTCCCTTCAATCGGGCTCCCAATGCCCCCTCCCGCCAAATTAGTTTAAACCCTCCCCAACAGCTTTAACAAACCTGGCTGCGAGAATATTGGTCCTCCTCAGGTTAAGTGCAATTCGACACTTTCGTACAGGTTATACCTCCCCCAGAAGAGATCGCACTGATGCAGGAACATGGAGCCCTTCCCCCTGCACCAGCTTCTCAGCCACACATTAATCTGCCAAATCTCCTGGTGCGAGGCACAGGCAGCAATCCAGAAATTACTACCCTGGAGGTCCTGCACCTCAGCTTTCTACCTAGCTCTCTAAATTCTCTCTTTAGGACCTCCTTGCTTTTCCTTTGTGATTGGTACCAATATGTACGAAGGCTGCTCTCCCTCCCCCTCCAAAATGCTGTGGATATGATCCGTGATGTCCTGACCCTAGCACCTGGGAGGCAACATAACATCCAGGTGCCCCCTGGTTCACATTCACAGAATCTCCAGGTCTGTTTCTCTGACTATTGAGTCTCCTATCACTACCTATCACTACCATTCCCCTCCTCTGCCTCTTTCCCTTCTGCACCACGGACCTATGCTCAGTGCCAGAAACCTGGTCGCCGTGGCATTCCCCTGGGAGATCATCCCCCACAACATTATCTAAAGCAGTATGCCTACACTGAGGTGAATGGCTGCAGGGGGGCTCTGCGCTAACTGCCTATTCGCCTTATCATTTCTTCTGACAGTCACCCAGCTACTCGCCTCCTGAAACTTCGGAGTGGCCACTCCCTGTAACTTCGATCAATGATCTCCTCACACTTCCCCGTACAAGCTGAAGGTCATCCAGATGCTGCTCCAGATTCCTAACACGGTCTTCAAGGAGCTGCAGCTGGATGCACCTCACACAGGATGTTGTTCCCTGAGAGACTCTGGGTCTCCCAGGATTCCAACATCCCGCATAAAACGAGACATGTATCATTGGTTTATTGTTGTTATGGAAGAACAGTGAAAATGTTTGTTTTGCCTGTCATCCATGAAGATCATTTCATTGTATCAATGTACTGAGGTAGTAGAAAAGTGAGCGATAATAGAATGCAGAATAAAGTGTAAAGCAGCTGTTACAGGCAAGGAGTAGAACGATTGTTACAGGCTGGGAGTAGAACGATTGTTACAGGCAAGGAGTAGAACGGTTGTTACAGGCAGGGAGTAGAATGGTTGTTCCAGGCAGGGAGTAGAACGATTGTTACAGGCAAGAAGTAGAACAGTTGTTACAGGCAAGGAGTAGAACGGTTGTTACAGGCAAGGAGTAGAACGGTTACTACAGGCAAGGAGTAGAATGATTGTTACAGGCAAGGAGTAGAATGATTACTACAGGCAGGGAGTAGAACGGTTGTTACAGGCAAGGAGTAGAATGGTTGTTACAGGCAAGGAGTAGAACGGTTGTTACAGGCAAGGAGTAGAACGGTTGTTAGAGGCAAGGAGTAGAACGGTTGTTACAGGCAAGGAGTAGAACGGTTGTTACAGGCAAGGAGTAGAACGATTGTTATAGGCAGGGAGTAGAACGGTTGCTACAGGCAGGGAGTAGAACGGTTACTACAGGCAGGGAGTAGAACGGTTGTTACAGGCAGGGAGTAGAATGATTGTTACAGGCAAGGAGTAGAACGGTTGTTACAGGCAGGGAGTAGAACGGTTGTTACAGGCAGGGAGTAGAACGATTGTTACAGGCAGGGAGTAGAACGGTTGTTACAGGCAGGGAGTAGAACAGTTGTTACAGGCAAGGAGTAGAACAGTTGTTACAGGCAAGGAGTAGAACGGTTACTACAGGCAAGGAGTAGAACGATTGTTACAGGCAAGGAGTAGAATGATTACTACAGGCAAGGAGTAGAATGGTTGTTACAGGCAAGGAGTAGAATGGTTGTTACAGGCAGGGAGTAGAACGGTTGTTAGAGGCAAGGAGTAGAACGGTTGTTACAGGCAGGGAGTAGAACGGTTGTTACAGGCAAGGAGTAGAACGATTGTTACAGGCAAGGAGTAGAACGGTTGTTACAGGCAAGGAGTAGAACGGTTGTTACAGGCAGGGAGTAGAATGATTGTTATAGGCAGGGAGTAGAACGGTTGCTACAGGCAGGGAGTAGAACGGTTGTTACAGGCAGGGAGTAGAACGGTTGTTACAGGCAAGGAGTAGAATGATTGTTATAGGCAGGGAGTAGAATGATTGTTATAGGCAGGGAGTAGAACGGTTGCTACAGGCAGGGAGTAGAACGGTTGCTACAGGCAGGGAGTAGAACGATTGTTACAGGCAAGGAGTAGAACAGTTGTTACAGGCAAGGAGTAGAACGGTTGTTACAGGCAGGGAGTAGAATGATTGTTATAGGCAGGGAGTAGAATGATTGTTATAGGCAGGGAGTAGAACGGTTGCTACAGGCAGGGAGTAGAACGGTTGTTACAGGCAGGGAGTAGAACGATTGTTACAGGCAGGGAGTAGAACAGTTGTTACAGGCAAGGAGTAGAACGGTTACTACAGGCAAGGAGCAGAATGATTGTTACAGGCAAGGAGTAGAATGATTACTACAGGCAGGGAGTAGAACGGTTGTTACAGGCAAGGAGTAGAATGGTTGTTACAGGCAAGGAGTAGAATGGTTGTTACAGGCAGGGAGTAGAATGGTTGTTAGAGGCAAGGAGTAGAACGGTTTTTACAGGCAGGGAGTAGAACGGTTGTTACAGGCAAGGAGTAGAATGATTGTTATAGGCAGGGAGTAGAACGGTTGCTACAGGCAGGGAGTAGAACGGTTGCTACAGGCAGGGAGTAGATCTGCAATGAGTTGCCTCACTCCAGCACCATCTTGGAAAATGTCAGAGCAGAGAGATCCTTTGGAATAAAATGTTGAACGGGCAGTTTGTAAACACAAGAGATTCTGCAGTTGCTGGAAATCCAGAATTACACACACAATATGCTGAAGAGCTCAGCAGGTTAGGTAGAGAGGAATAAAAAGTCAATGTGTCAGAGCCAGACCCTTAGATGTTGCTTGATCTGCTGAGTTCCTCCAGCACTTTTTACTTTTTAATGGGCAGTTTGCATATTTTTGAAGTTTCCTTTGGAACTGGAGGGGGTAAGAAGACGATAAATGAGGAATGCAAACGGTGCAGGAACCCTGTCCACCGTCTGCCTGCTCAGAGATGTGAGGCACCCTGGATAGTGGGAGGTAGTTGAGATGTTTCTGCATAGTGGAGAGTTGATGGAATCCAGTGCCCTTTGCCAAGAATCCAGAATCACAGAAAACTAACATTCCAAACAAACAACCATGGCACCAATCGTTTTCCTGAAAATTGCACATTGGAGACATGAGAGGCTGCAGATGCTGTTATCTGGAGCTTCTCACAACGTGCTGGAGGAACTCAGTGGGTCGAGCAGCATCTGTGGTGGGGGTGTTGTGCATGAGAGGTGGATATGGGGTCATAATCAGGAATTTCCATAACAGCAATCTTACTTTCTAGGCAAGGGATGAGTCGACTATGATTAGCTATAACCAGAGGCGGAGATCAAGTGGGTAGGCAGAGACTTCTTCCCAGGGTGGAAATGGCTAATATAAGGGGGCAGAATTTTAAAGTGATTGAACGAATGTTTAGGGGGATGTCAGAGGTAGGTTTTTGACACAGTGAGTGGTGGTAGCAGGGAACACCCTGCCAGGGGTGGTGTTAGAGGCAGTAGGAACACTTCAGAGATTCTTAGGTAGGCAGTTTGATGATATTAAAATAGAGGACTATGTAGGAGGGAAGGGTAAGATTGATTTTAGAGCAGGTTCAAAACTCCGCACAACATCATGGGTGGAAGGGCCTGTACTGTGCTGTTGTGTTCTATGTTCTAATTCATACACTGGTTTGACTTTCTAGAATGAATTACCTCACACTTACCTGCATTGAAATCTACCTGCCAATCCTTGGCCCACTTTGCCAATTGATCCAAATCCCCTTGTAATCTATAATAACCTTCTTCACTCTCAAAATCATCTCCTAACTTCATGTCATCTGCAAACGTATGAATCAACACACACAGACACACACACACACACACACAGAGACACACACACACACACACACACACACACACACACACACACACACACAGACACACACACACACACACACACACACACACACACACACACACACACACACACACACACACACACACAGACACACACACACACCACACACAGACACACACACACAATGCTGGAGGAACTCAGCAGGTCGGGCAGCGTCGATCGATCTAACCCTAATGAACAGTCAATATTTCATAAGAGTCTCAGTCTGAAATATTAGCAAATTATTCCTCTCCATAGATGCCGCCTGACCTGCTGAGTCCCTCCAGCATTTTATGTGTGTTGCTCTGGATTTCCACCATCTGCACAATCTCTTGGGTTTATTTATTATTTATTAATCAAACCAGGTGCATTTGCATTGAAGAAAGTTGGCGTAGCACTGTAATTGTGTAGTGCGGGCCTGTTACTGTGTTGTATCTTTTAAAAATAAATAAATAAAGGGTCCCAACACTGACTCCTGTGACACATCACTAGTCACACCCTCATTCCGAGAAACACCCTTCAACCACCACCCTCCAAACTCTGAGCCTGTTCGATGTAGATTCAAATCTGAGCAGAATTTTACCAAATAACACAAAAAAAATGCTGGAGGAACTCAGCAGGCCAGGCAGAAAAAACAAGTACAGTCGACATTTCAGGCCGAGACTCTTCATCAGGACTGGAGAAAAAAAGATGAGAAGTCAGAGTAAGAAAGTGGGATGAGGGGAGGAAGAAACACAAGGTGATGGGTGAAACCGGGAAGGGGGAGGGATGAAGTAAAGAGCTGGGAAGTTCATTGCTGAAAGAGGTACAGAGCTGGAGAAGGGGGAATCTGATAATAGAGGACTGACGGCCATGGAAGAGAGAAAAGGGGGGGAGGAACACCAGAGAGAGAGATGATGGGTAGGCAAGGAGGGAAAAGGGGATGGGGAATTGTGAAGGTGGGGTGTGGCATTACTAGAAATTTAAGAAATTGATGTTCATGTCAACAGGTTGGAGGCTACCCAAACGGAATACAAGGTTTTGTTCCTCCAACCTAAGTGTGGCCTTATCCCGACAGTGGAGGAGACCATGGATGGACATATCGGAATGGGAATGGGAATTGGAATTAAAATGGGTGGTCACTGGGAAATCCTGCTTTTACTGCGGATGGAGCACGGGTGCTTGGCGAAGCAGTCTCCCAATCTAAATCAGGTCTCACCAATATACAGGAGGCCACACTGGGAGAACCGGACACAGTAGATGACCCCAACAGACTCACAGGTGAACTGTCACCTCATCTGGAAGGACTGTTTGAGGCCCTGAATGGTGGTGAGGGAGGAGGTGTAGGGGCAGGTGCAGCACTTGTTCCGCTTGCAAGGATGAGTGCCTGGGGAAAAATCAGTGGGGAAGGACAAATGGACAAGGGGGTCGCGTGGAGAGTGATCCCTGTGGAAAGCAGAAAGTAGGGGGGGGGGAGGGGAATTTGTGCTTGGTGGTGGGATCCCGTTGGAGGTGGCAGAAATTACAGAGAATTTTGTGCTGGAGAAGGAGGCTGGTGGGGTTCCTCCAGCATTTTGTGTGTGTTTCTCACAATTTCCTTCCGGCTGTTTTCACTCTGAATTCATGTGCAAACATCACAGGACAGTTAAACCTACCGTCCAGTGTGGTTGCTGAGGCACTAGAACCTTCCATCCAGCCTCTGTCGTCTTCGTTTCCCAAATGTCTCCGATTTGCAGTTTCACTGTAAATATCAAAGTTAGCATTAGATTAATAGTTATTTTGTTAAAAATATGATTGCCAAAAGAAAAACAATTAAAGATCTACCAGCCTTTTGGTACTGATTGTTTTAATTGAGCTAAATAGGTAAATTGGTCCCTCTCTCATCAGGGAGGAGACTATGCAACATCCACACCAGGACCACAAGACTCAAAAACAGTTACTTTCCCCAAGCAGTGAGGCTGATCAACATCTCCACCCACTGACCCACCCCTCCACACCACAATCACCACTACTTTATCATTTCCTCTCAGAGTCACCTTATGTACAGACACTCTGTGCCTAGCGTCACTTTATGGACAATCAATCTATGTGTATAAGATATGTTATGTATTTATGTTTATTTCGTGTTTTAATTAGTCTTGTTACCGTGTTCTTTATCTTTTGCGTATTTTGTGCTGCATCGGAAAGGGAGTAACAATTACACTTGTGTACTGGAAATGACATTAAAACAATCTTGAATCTTGAATTATTATCACTTGTAGCAAGTACTGTGAAAAACTTTGTTTTGCATGCCATCCATAGGGATAATTTCATTGCACTGTGCAGTGACATTCTACAAGGTAAAACAGTAACCGGAGCGGGAACTTCTTCACTCACAGGGTGGTGCGAATGTGGAATGAGCTGCCAGTGGAAATGCTGGATGTGGGTTCAATTTCAACCTTTAACAGAAATTTGGATAAGTACATGAATGGGAGGGGTATGGAGGGCTATGGACCAGATACAGGTCTATGCTACCAGGCAGAACAACAGTTCAGTACAGAATAGATGGGACAAAGGGCCTTTCTCTATGCTGTAGTGCTCTATGACTCTAATGCAGAATGAAGTTATGGAACACCCTACAAACTGTAGTGGATAAAGCCCAGTCTATCAAGGATGAAGCCCTTCCCACCACTGAGCACATCTACATGAGATGCTGTTGCAGGAAAGCAGCATCCATCATCAGGGACCCTCAACACCAGGTTATTCTCCCGACTCGCTGCTGCCATCAGGAAGGAGATACAGGAGCCTCCACTAGGTTCAAGAACAGTTATTACCCCTCAACCATCAGGCTCTTGAACTAGAGTGGATAACCTCACTCAGCTTCACTTGCCACATCATTGAAATGTTCCCACAAACTATGGACTCACTTTTAGGGATTCTTTATCTCACATTTTTGGTATTTATTGATTATTTATTTACTATCACTATTTCTCTCTTTGTATTTGCACAGTTTGTTGACTCTAGCACACTGGTTGAATCCCAAGTTGGTGTGTTCTTTCATTGATTCTATCATTGTTATTATTCTATGGATTTATTGAGAATGCCGACAAGATAGTGAATCTCAGGGTTGTATATGGTGACATTTGTACGGTGATTAAAAAAAACTTTACTTTTAACTTTGACGTTAGTTACAGAGTAAGCGCAGTGCAGGTAAACAGAAAGGTGCAAGGCTATAGTGAAGTAGATTGTGAGGCCGAGTCCATCTTATCAAACAGGGATAAAGCTGTCCTTCAGCCTGATGGTACGTGCTTTCCAGCTTTTCTACCTTCTAACATTTGTTTTGTTATCAGAAAAGCCATTGCTTTTCACTCTTCCATTAATATAAGAAATGATTTTGAATCTAAACCAATTTCTCCACGTAACCCAGACCACTCACTCCACCAGCACAGACACTCCTCACAATCTCCCCACACTTCTCCAACTTTGTGTTACCAGATCGGAAATTGTGCCTTAGGTCCATGAGAGAAACAGTTTACTGTTTATCTGTGCCGCATACTACAAGCATTTTAGAAACATAGAAAACCTACAGCACAACGCAGGCCCTTCAGCCCACAAAGTTGTGCCGAACACATCCTTACCTTAGAAATTACTAGGCTTACCCACAGCCCTCTATTTTTCTAAGCTCCATGAACCTGTCCAAAAGCCTCTTAAAAGACCCTATTGTATCTGCCTCCACCACCATTGCTGGCAGCCCATTCCACGCACTCACCACTCTCTGAGTAAAAAACTTACCCCTGACATCTCCTCTGTACCTACTCCCCAGCACCTTAAACCTGTGTCCTCTTGTGGCAACCATTTCAGCCCTGGGAATAAGCCTCTGACTATCCATACGATCAATGCCTCTCATCATCTTATTCACCTCTATCAGGTCACCTCTCATTCTCCTTCGCTCCAAGGAGAAAAGGCCGAGTTCACTCAACCTATTCTCATAAGGCATGCTCCACAATCCAGTCAACATCCTTGTAAATCTCCTCTGCACCCTTTCTATGGTTTCCACGTCCTTCCTGTAGTGAGGCGACCAGAACTGAGCACAGTACTCCAAGTGGGGTCTGACCAGGGTCCTATATAGCTGCATTTTGAAATATAATTTTGAATTATATTTTTAACTTATTATAATATTTTGTTTTATGTGATATGTGTGATAAAATATCAAAGAGATGGGAACAGAAAAGGCCATTTGGCCCATTGAACCTGCCCTGCTATTTCATCATAGCTGATTCACTTTCCCTCTCAACCCCATTCTTCTGCCTTCTCATCGTAACTTTCACACCCTGACTAATCAAGACTTATCAGCCTCCACTTTAAACATACCCAGTCACCTGGTCTCTACAGCTGCCTGTTTCAAAGGTTCAAAGGTCAAATTTAATGTCAGAGAAATGTATACAATATACATCTTGAAATGCTTTTTCTTCACAAACATCCACAAAGAGAAGTACCCCAAATAATGAACGACAGTTAAACGTAAGAACCCCAAAGTCCCTCCCAGCTCCCCCCTCCCACACATAAGTGGCAGCAAGCAACAATCCTCCCCCCTCCGGCAAAACAAAAGGCACACCTGCTATTGGGCACAAGTTGTTGTAGTAAATTCCACAGATTCACAGGTGGAAGAAATTCCTTCATCTCTATTCTAAATAGACGTCCCTTTATTATGAGGCTGTGTCCTCTGGTCCTAGATTCCCTCACTCTAGGAAAAATCCTCTCCACATCTACTCTATCTAGGCCTTTCAACATTCAATAGGTTTCCAATGTCAGCACATCCTTTCTTAGATACGGGGCCCAAAAATGCTCACGATACTCCAAGTGAGACCTCACTGGTGCCTTATATGGACTCATCTCCACCTACCTGCCTTTTCCGCATAACCCTTAATTCCCCTACTATGCAAAAATCTATCCAACCTTTGCTTAAATATATTTATTGAGGTAGCCTCCACTAAGAATACATACACAACGCTGGAAGGACTCAGCAGGTCAGGCAGCATCCGTGAGAAAAGAGTAGCCAACGTTTTGGGCTGAGACCCTTCATCAGGAATGGGGGGGAAGAGAGGGCCGAAGCCCAGTAATAGAGATAGAGGAGGGGGTAGGGCCTAGAGGCGCCAGGTGGAAAATCAATCAGAGGAAAGATAAAGGAGGGAGGGGGAGGGGATAAGCATGAGAGAACTGTAGAGATAAAGAAGCAGAAAGTTGAAAGGGGAGAGAGGCAGAGAGGGACCTGGGATAGGGGAAGGGAGAGGGGGAGGGAATTACCGGACATTGGAGAATTCAATGTTCATACCACCAGGCTGGAGGCTACCCAAACGGTAGATGAGGTGTTGCTCCTCCAACCTGAGTTTGGCCTCATCATGGCAGTAGAGGAGGCCATGTATGGACATATCTAGATGGGAATGAGAGGCAGAGTTGAAGTGGGTGGCAACCGGGAGGTCCTGTCTATTGTGACGGACGGAGCGTAGGTGCTCGACAAAGCGGTCCCCCAATCTGCGTCGGGTCTCGCCGATGTAGAGGAGGCCGCACCGGGAGCACCAGATGCAATAGACGACTCCGGCAGACTCGCAGGTGAAATGTTGCCTCACCTGGAAGGACTGTCTGGGGCCCGGAATGGTGGTAGGGGGGGAGGTGTGGGAACAGGTGTAGCATTTGCGCTTGCATGGATAAGTGCCGGGTGGGAGTTCTGTGGGGAGGGACATGTGGACCAGGTAGTCGTGGAGGGAACCATCCCTGCGAAAAGCTGAGAGGGGTAGGGAGGGAAAGATGTGCTTGGTGGTGGGGTCCTGTTGAAGGTGGCGGAAGTTGTGGGGGATAATGTGTTGGATCCGGAGGCTGGTGGGGTGGTAGGTGAGGACAAGGGGAACCCTGTCCCTGTTGTGGTGACGGGAGGATGGGTTAAGGGCTGAAGTGCGGGAAGTGGAGGAGATGTGGGTGAGGGCATCTTTGATGACGCCAGAAAGGAAACCACGATCCTGAAAGAAAGAAGACAATCCTCATCTACCGTCTGGGTAGCCTCCAGCCTGGTGGTATGAACATTGAATTCTCCAATTTCCGGTAATTCCCTCCCCCTCTCCCTTCCCCTATCCCAGGTCCCTCTCTGCCTCTCTCCCCTTTCAACTTTCTGCTTCTTTATCTCTACAGTTCTTTCATGCTTATCCCCTCCCCCCTTTATCTTTCCTCTGATTGGTTCTCCACCTTGCGCCTCTAGGCCCTACCCCCTCCCCTATCTCTATTACTGGGCTTCGGCTCTCTCTTCCCCCCCATTCCTGATGAAGGGTCTTGGCCCAAAATGTTGGCTACTCTTTTCTCACGGATGCTGCCTGACCTGCTGAGTTCTTCCAGCCTTGTGTACGTATTCTTTGATCCACAGCATCTGCAGTTGTATTTTTGTGTTTTGATTCGAGCCTCCACTAATTCATTGGGCAGAGAATTCCACAGATTCACCACTCTCTGGGAAAAGCAGTTCCTCCTCATCTCTGTCCTAAATCTACTCTCCAGAATCTTGAGTCTATGTCCTCTAGTTCTAGTCTCACCTACCAGTGGAAACAACTTTCCTGCCTCTATCTTATCTATCCCTTTCATAATTTTATGTTTCTATAAGACTCCTCTCATTCTTCTGAATTCCAGTGAGTACAGTCCCAGGTGACTCAATCTTTCCTCATATGCTAACTCCCCCCCCATCTCTGGAATCAACCTGGTGAACCTCCTCTGCACCAACTCCAAAGCCAGTATATCCTTCCTCAAGTAAGAAGACCAGAACTGCACACAGTACTCCAGGTGCGGCCTCACCAATACTCAGTACAGTTGCAGCATAACCTCCCTGCTCTTAAATTCAATCCCTCTAGCAATGAAGGCCAACATACCATTTGCCTTATTGATGGCCTGTTGCACCTGCAAACCAACCTATTGTGAGTCAAGCACATGCACTCCCAAGACCCACTGCATAGCAGCATGCTACAATATTTTACCATTTAAATGATAATCTGTTCTTTCACTTTTCCTTCCAAAGTGGATTACCTTGCATTTACCAACATTGTACTCCGTCTGCCAGCCCCTTGCCCACTCACTTAACCTATCTATATCCCTCTGCAGACTCTCCGTATCCTCTGCACAATTTCCTTTTCCACTCAATTTAGTATCATCAGGAAACTTAGATACACTACACTCGGTCCCCTCTTCCAAATCGTTAATGTATATCGTGAACAGTTGTGGACCCAGCACCAACCCCTGCGACACACCACTCACTACTGATTGCTAACCAGAGTAACACCCATGTATCCCGACTCTCTGCTTTCTATTGGTTAACCAATCCTCTATCCATGCTAATACAACACCCCCAACTCTATGCATCTTTAACATATGGATAAGTCTTTTATGTGGCACCTTATCTAACACCTTCTGGAAATCCAAGTAAATAATGCCCATCTGTTCCCCTCTATCCACTGCACTTGTTTTATCCTCAAAGAACTCCATTAAGCTTGTCAAACAGGACCTGCCTTTGCTGAATCTGAGCTGCGTCTGCCTGATGGATCCATTTCTTTTTGGATGCCTCACTATTTCTTCTTTAATGATACCTTCAAGCATTTTCCCAACTACAGATGTTGAACTAACTGGCCTATAGTGACCTACTTTTTGTCTACCTTCTTTTTTGAACAATGGCATGACATTCATCGTCTTCCAATCTTTCGGGTAGTCTAGATAATTTTGGTAAATTTCAGTACCTTGGGATGCATTCCATCAGGACTAGGGGACTTACCTATTTTCAGGCCCACAAGTTTGCTCAGTACTATCTCTTTAGTGATAGCTATTGTATCGAGGTCCTCACCTTCCATCGCACCCATAACCTTTCTCTTTGGCATGTTAGACGTGTCCTCCACATTGCAGACTGACACAAAATAGTCATTCAAAGCCTCAGCCATTTCCTCATTACCCAATATCAATTCCCCCTTCTCGTCCTCCAAGGGACCTATGTTCACTTTAGCCACCCTTTTTCGCTTTATATAATTATAAAAACTTTTACGATCTGTTTTTATATTTTGTGTTAGTTTATTTTCATAATCTAGCTTCCCTTTCTTTATTGCTTGCTTAGTGGTACTTTGTTGCTTTTTAAAGTTTTTCCAATCTTCCAGTTTCCCACTACTCTTAGCGCCTTTGTATGCAGGAGCTTTTAGTTTGATGCCTTCTTTTATTTCCTTAGTTATCCAAGACTGGCTCTCCCCACCCTCACTGTCCTTGCTTTTAACTGGAATATACTTTTGTTGAGCACCATGAAAAATCTCTTTGGAAGTCTTCCACTGTTCCTCAACTGTCCCACCATATAGCCTGTGTTCCCAGCCTACACTATCCAAGTCCTCCCTCATCTGGCTGTAGTCTTCATTGTTTATGCATAATACACTGGGTTTCAATTGAACTATTGCACCCTCCATTTGTATGGGGAATTTAATAACACTGTGATCACTCTTTCCAAGAGGATCCCTGACTACAAGATCACTAATTTTACCTGTCTCATTGCACAGGACCAGATCTAAAATAGCACTTTCCCGTGTAGGTTCACTAACATGCTGCTCAAGAAAGCCATCACGGATGCATTCTATAAAGTCCTCCTCAAGACTGTCTCGACCAACTTGATTCACCCAATCTATGTGCAAGTTGAAGTCCCCCATGATAACTGCTGTTCCGTTCTTACATGCCTCAGGTATTTCTCTGTTTTTTGCCTGTGCCACTGTAATGTTATTATTTGGTGGCTGATAGACATCTCCACCAGTGATTTTTTCCCTTTACTATTCCTAATCTCTACCCAGATGGATTCAATATTCTGCTCCTTAGATCTTATATCATCTCTCACCATCACCCTGTTTTAATCTTTAATTAAGAGCGCTATCCACCTCCCTTACCTTCCTGCCTATCCTTCCGTATTACCTGATGTCCTTGGATATTTAATTCCTAATCCTCTCCATCCTGCAACCACATCTCTGTAATGGCCACTAAATCACATCTCTTTGTACTGAAGCACAAGTTCACTGACTTTGTTTTGAATACCATGGTATTCAAATAAAGTGCCTTACACTCATTGTGGTTTTAAAATCTTGTAATCTTTTACACTTTTGCACTTGACTTTTCTTCACTCCAGTTTTATTTTTCTCTTTTGTTTTTTCTTTATCATTATCCACAACTTTCTTTTTTACTTTATCCATACTTCTCCAATCTGTTGAACCCACTCCCTACTATTTAGTTTAAAGCCCTATCCACAGCCCTAGTTATGCGATTGACGAGGATCCAGGTCCCATCACGGTTCAGGTGGGGCCCATCCCATTGGTACAGCTTCCTTCTTCCCCAATATTGTTGTCAATTTCCCATGAATTCAAACCCACTTCTCCCACACCATGGCTTACCTTCATATTTCATCTTTTCCCTCCTTATGGTTGCTTTTTGTTTTTTTTTTTAAAGCTTCCCAATCCTCTAACTTCCCACTAATTTTTGCTTAATTATATCCTTTTCTGCTTTATGTTGGCTTTGACTTCCCTTGTTAGCCATGGTTGCATCACCCTGCCATTAGAATACTTCTCCTTCTTTGGGATGTATTGCAAGAGTAAAAAGACTTTGATGGGAGTGCCTTCTGAGTTGCTCCCCGAAACTCCAGCCATTGCTCCTCTGCCATCATCCCTGTTGGTGTTCTCTTCCAATAAATTTTGGACAGCTCCTCTCTCATACCTCTGTGGTTACCTTTAAACACTGTAATACTGATACTTCTAATCTTAGCTTCTCCTTCTCAAATTGTATCATTTTATGATCACTGCCTCCTCAGGGTCACTTTACCTAAAGTTCCTTGATAAAATCTGGTTCATTTCACAACACCTACTCCAGAATAGGCATTCCTCTAGTGGGCTCAACTATAAGCTGCTCTTTAAAGCCATTCTAGAAATTCTCTCTTGGGATCCAGTACCAACCTGATTTTTCCAATGTACCTGCATATTGAAATAATCATGATTTTTGCAACACTTCCCTTTTTACATGTGTTTTCTATCTCCCATTGTAATTCATATCCCACATCCTGGTTACCGTTCGAAGGCCTTTTGTGTAGCTCCCATCAAAGTCTTTTTACTCTTGCAATTCTTTAACTCTACCCACAAGGACTCTACATTCACTGCTCCCATGTCACCTCTTTCTAAGAACTTGAATTCATTTTCTACCGTCAAAGCCACATCATCCCTTCTGCCAGTCCTTTTGCAACAATGTCTACCCTTGGAATTTAAGCTCCCAACTATGATCTTCTTTCAGTCACAACTCAATAATGCCCACAACTGCGCTACAAGATCATTTGTTTTATTCTGAATACTCTGTACATTCAAATATAACGCCTTCATTCCTGTATTCATCTCTTCAATTTTGCCCACATGTTACATTGCAACTCATCTCACTGGCTGCAATTTTGCCTTCTCATCTGCCTGTCCTTCCTCACAGGCTCACTACATCAACTTGTATACCAACTGTCCGATCTTCAGCCCTATCACTCTGGCTCCCACCCCCCTGCCAAATTAGTTTAAATTCTCCCCAACAGCTCTAGCAAACTGGCTGCATGAATACCGGCTCCCCTTGTGTTCTGTAATTCTTTGGAACTGGTCATACCTTCCCCTGAATGATCCATAGATTTGAACCCCTGTACCAGTTCCTCAGGGATCCATTCATCTGCCAGATCGCCTTCTTATTACACTCACTGGTGTGTGGCACAGACAGCAATCCAGAGGTTACTACCCTGGAGATCCTGCTTTTCCACTCTCTCTTTTCCCTTGTCCTACCTATGTCATTGGTGCTAAATATGTACCAAGACTTCCGGCTGCTCCCCTCTCCCTTTAGAATGCTATGGAGCCGATCTGAGATGTCCCTGACCCTGGCACTTGGGAGGCAACACACCATTCGGGTGTCTCTTTTACACCTACAGAATCTCATGTTTACTTCTCTAACTATGGAATCCCCTTTCACTATTGAAGTCCTCTTCTCTGCCCTTCCCTTCTGAGCCACTACACCAAAGACCCAGTTGCTGCAGCTCCCCCAGTAGGTTGTCCCCCCCAAGCAGTATCCAAAGTGGTATATTTATTATTGAGTGGAACGGCCACAGGGATACTCTGCATCGGCTGCTCATTTTCTTTCCCTCTCCTAACAGTCACCCAGGTACCTGCCTCCTGCAACAGAGGGGTGACTCCCTCCCTGTAGTTCCTATCTATTATTTCCTCAGTTTTCCGTATGAGCCAAAGATCATCCAGCTGCAGTTCCAGTTGCTTAGCACAGTCTCTGAGGAGCTGCAGCCTGGTGCAGCTGGTGCAGATGTGGTTATCCGGGAGGCTGAAGGTCACAGGGGATTCCAAGTATCACACAATGTACACAACACAGCCCCTGGAGCCATTTTCACTGCCCTACTTACACACAAATAAGTGAAAAAACTTCCCTCACCTACTCCTGTTCTCAGCCAAGCCTGATGAGTCAAAGCCTCCCCACTCTAACACTGGTCTGCTCACACAATGGCCGCTCCACTTCTCCCTACCTTATTGTTACTTGCCCTTGCTAATGAATCGTGATTTGATTGGGCCATTAAAAAAAGCTGAAAGCCTGCAGACGTTCCTTTTAAAATCTCTCACCCTGACCTGCGTGTAGCCTCCTCTCTCAATTCAATTGGACAGCTGGGATTAGTGTTGTGTGGATGCAGAGGAACACTGTTTTTATTTGTCTCTATATATGTGCAGTCAGATGGCAATAATCTTGAATTTAAACTTGAACTTGAGAAAGGCAGTAGATCTAACACCAGCCCCCAGGGAAGTCCAGCCAACAATTCACTCTAATCCAAAATAATTCAAAGTTCAAAGTAAATTTACTCTCAGCGTACATATACATTACCATATACAATCTTGCAGGCATTCACAGTAAATCCAAGAAACAATGAAAGGCTGCTCCAATAGGGTGGACAACAGCCAACATGCAAAAAAAAACCAACAAAGTGTGCAAATACAGAAAGAAAGAGGAAAAATAAAAAAATTAACAATAATAATAATAATAATAATAAATACCAAATATTGAAAATATGAGATGAGTCTTTGAAAGTAAGTCAGTGGAAGCAGTCTAGTGATAGGGTGAATGAAGTTGAGTTAAGTTCTCCCCATTAGTTCAAAAGCCTGATGGCTGAGGGCAAAATTCCCTCTAAGGTGTGCGCATGTTTGCACGCACACATCTTTTGCTATTAGTACACAAAGTAATTTAAACTGCACACAAAATGTTGTCAACACCTACCTCATTGGCATCATACACAATGACATTTCCTTTTCTGGCTTCTGATCTGGACGGTGTTGACAATGTGGAGTTTGCAATGATTTGTCTGCAGAGTTTAGAATTGGCTTATTTATACTGTTTTTATTGAAGAAATTATTCATTTTTGTTGTCACTGGGCAATAAAATTGCACAGCACAAGATTTTTGTGAATACTGGTCATTACAAATTAAAAAGAACATTGGTTGAGGGGAAGTAACTGTTCCTGAACATGGTGGAGGTGAGTCCTGAGGCTCCTGCATCTCTGTCCTGATGGTAGCAGCAGGAAGATAGCATGACCTGGATGGAGGGGTCCCTGATGATGGGTGCTGCTTTCCAACGGCAGCGCTCCATGTAGATGTGCTCAACATAGAGGAAGGCCTTACCCATGATGGACTGGACCGTATCCTCTACTTTTATCATTACTACATTCCACTGTTCCCCTTGCAATGCACCAGTACATCTGATTCCAAACCCTTCAGTCTGTGAGAACTGGGAATTCACAAGCCCCTCATTAACAGAACTTCATCCAAACACATTCCCCAGTTGGTCTAATGCAAATCCATGATTGTTCTCCAATCAATTCCTACTTGTCCAGGTGACCACTAACTCTCCCTTTGTTATTGTTTCTAGAACATTCCCCACCACTAACTAGTCTGTGCTTATGGATGTTGTACCTGCACTAGCGGATTAGCTATAGGCTAGCATTTGTAATTCTCCCCCACTCCCTCCTCACCCCTCAATCTCCCCTCACTCCCTCCTCAGCCCTCATTCTCCCTTTAGTCCCTCTTCACCAGTCATTCTCCCCTCACTCCCCCCCTTTCATTTTCCCCTCCCTTCCCTCTTCTCAATAATCCCACTCTCTCCTCTCGCTTTTCATTCTGCCCTTACTCCCCCTTATCCCTTATTTCTCCCCACTCTCCTCTCACTTCTCCTCATCCATTTCCTCTGCAACCTCTGTCTCTACCCCGTGCACCCTATGCTCCCCCAACCCGCGACAGCCCTTCTCACTACCGAACTCTCCCACTCCTCTCTTCCTCCCTCTCCATTCCCCTCATTCCACACTGCACCCTTTCCCCCACGCCGCTCACCCCCTTATCCCTCATTCCTTCCCCAAGCACTCCCCCCAGCCCTCTCATCCTGCCCCACCCTTCGCATCCTACCTCACCCCTCGCACCTCATCGCTCCTCTGCGCCGCCTCGGGCTCTGCACCCCGCGCGCACGCGGCTCCATCAGCGCGCGCCTGGCCGGCGAGCGCGTGTCCCCGACCCCCGGAGCTTTGCCCCGATCCGTGCCTGGGACCGGGGGACATTCCCGGATCCCGCGACGCTCCCAGACCCCCGGCCATTCCCGAATCCCACGACATTTCCGATCCCCAGAACATTCTCATAACCCGGAATATTTCCAAACCCCTTGAAATTCCCGAACCCCTGAAACCCCGAATCCCGGTACTTTCCTGAACCCTGGGACATTCAGTAGAATTATGGATTATTGGAGTCTAACTGGACATTTTGATCAGCAAGACCCAACAAGGGCCAATGCGATCAACAGCTGAAAAACAGGACGCTATTGGAACTGGGTGCCTCGGCTCAGTGGGCTGTGGCTGCTCTACACAATAAGTTCCTCCCGTGTTTTAAGATTCAAGATTGGTTAATGTCATTTCCAGTACATAAATATAAGTAACGAAACAATTGTTACTCTGGATACGATGAACAAAAAACACAGTAAGGTAAAAAAACAATAAATGTAAATACATAAGATAGCTTATGTACATAGACTGATTGTATGTCAATGAAGTGACTAGGCACAGGAGTGTGTCTGTACATAAGGTGACTGACAGGAAATGATGAAGTAGTGGTGATTGGGGGTGTGGAGGGGTGGGTTAGTGGGTGGAGGTTTTGATCGTCTCACTGCTTGGGGAAAGTAACTGTTTTTGAGTCTGGTGTTTAAACACAGTTATAAACAAAACCCATGAGCTCTAATAGTAGCCTCGCTCAACCTTTGTGGAAAGGCTGCTTGCATTTTGACAAATCATTTTGAGTGTTGCTGCAGATTCCAGCACCTCCAGATAAATGGTCATGGGTCCAATGGTTACATTGCTTGTTGATGGACACAACCCAGTCCTCATCGAGGGATCTGCAGTGGAAAGGGTGAGCAGCTTCAAGTTCCTGGCTGTCAGAATTTCTGAGGATCTATCATGGGCCTAATATATCAATGTAGTTACAAAGAAGGCATGACTGCGGCCATATTTCATTAGGAGTTTGAGGGGATTTGGTGTGTCCTCAAAGACTATAGCAAGCTGTACCTTGGAGAGGATTCTGACTGGTTGTATCACCGTCTGGTATGGAGGGGCCACCGCACAGGATCGGAGAAAGCTGCAGAGGGTTGTAAACTCAGCCAGCTCCATCATGGGCACTGGCCTCCCCAGCATCCAGAACACCTTCAAAACATGATTTGAATTCCTGATTCTCTTCAAAACCTGAGTTGCATTCTGATTCTCTACATCACATTTCCAACATAGAAGATAATGATCTTTAAAAATTGACTTTATTGGTTCAGTGTACATTGAAACATACAGTGAAGTGTGTCATTCACGTTAACGGTCAACACAGTCTGAGGATGAGCTGGGTGAAGCCTATAAGTGCTTCCAGTGCCAACGTAGCATGCCCACAACCCACTAACCCTAACCTGTACAGCTTTGGAATGTGAGAGGAAACTGGTGGACCTGGAGGAAACCCAAATAGAAGGAGACCTTTTGGTCCATGCCTTCTCACAAAGCAAACCCATTTCTCCAAGATTTTCTCTGTAACCCATTTCCCCCCACAATCACATCAACTTTAAATTCCTCTGTGTAATCATTTCAGAGGACCTGTTCTGGATATAGCACATTACAAAGAAAGCACAGCAGCACTTCTGCTTTCTTAGAAGTTTGCGAAGAAGATTAAGCATGACATCTGAAACGTTGACAAACTTCGATAGCAATGGAGAGTGTATTGACTGGGTTGCATCATAGCCTAATATGGAAACACCAATGCCCTCGATGGAAATGCTTACAAAAAGTAGTGGATACAGCCCAGCCCGCCCTCTCCACCATTGAGCACTGCTACAAGGTGCACTGTCACAGAAGAGCAGTATACATTATCAAAGACTCCCACCATTCAGGGTATGCTCTTTTCTCATTAATGTCATCAGGGAGGAGGTACAGGAGCCTTAAGTCCACACCACCAAGATTAGGAACAGTTATTACCTCTCAACCATCAAGTTCTTGAACTAGAGGGGATAACTTCACTTAATTTCACTCACCCCATCACTGAACTGTTCTCAAAACTTATGGACTTGCCAACGCAAACACGAGAAAATCTGCAGCTGCTAGAAATCCAAGCAACACACACAAAATCATACTCCCCCTTCTCCAGCCTTGTATCCCTTTTGCCAATCAACTTGCCAGCTCTAGGCTTCATCCCTCCCCCTCCTGTCTTCTCCTATCACTTCGGGTCTCCCCCTCCCACTTTCAAATCTCTTACTATCTCTATTTTCTGTTAGTCCTGATGAAGGGTCTCGACCCGAAACTTCAACTGTACTTCTCCCTATAGATGCTGCCTGACCTGCTGCGTTCCACCAGCATCTTGAGTGTGTGACTTGCTTTCAAGGACTCTTTGTCTCATGTTCTTGATATTTTATTGCTCATTTATAATGACTAATTTTTTTGTTTCTTTGTATTTACTGTGAATGCCCACAAGAAAATGAATCTCATGTTTCATATACTGGCATATACTATATGTACTGTGATAGTAAATTTACTGTCAACTCTTTGATCTCAATGTTTAATTAATTGCTCCAGGAATGTGCCATCATTCTGAAATTTTGTACGATAATTGTACAGACACAGCTCTGAAACAAACCCTTTGGTCCATCAAATCTGTGCTGACCATCAACCACCCATTGACACCAATCCTACACTAATCCCAATTCATTCTTCCCACACTCCCATTGACTCTCCTCAGATTCCACACCCCACCCCCAATGCTGGGGATGATTAACCCACTGAGATGTACGTTTTTAGGATGTGGGAGGATACCAGAGCATCCGGGAGAAACCCAAATGGTCACGGAGAACGTGCAAACTCCACACAGACAACACCGGAGGCTGGGATCAAACCTGGGTCGCTGGAGCTGGAGGAAGCAGTTCTACCCACTGTGTCTCAGTGTAATGGGTAAGGCCCACCCCTGTTTGTTCAAACAACACCCTGGCAGGTCCCAAGGTTGTGAAATTCACCAGCATTTCATTTTGGAAGGTCAAATATGATGGCAGAATATAGTATTAATGGTAAGACTCTTGGCAGTGTGGAGGATCAGAGGGATCTTGGTGTCTGAGCCCATAGGACACTCAAAGCTGCTGCACAGGTTGACTCTGTGGTTAAGAAGGCATACGGAGCATTGGTCTTCATCAATCATGGGACTGAGTTTAAGAGCAGAGAGGTAATGCTACAGCTATATATGACCCTGGTCAGACCCCACTTGGAGTACTGTGCTCAGTTCTGGTCGCCTCACTACAGGAAAGATGTGGAAACTATAGAAAGGGTGCACAGGAGATTTATAAAGATGTTGCCTGGATTGGGGAGCATGCCTTATGAGAATAGGTTGAGTGAACTCGGCCTTTTCTCCTTGGAGTGACGGAGGATGAGAGGTGACCTGATAGAGGTGTATAAGATGATGAGAGGCGTTGATTGTGTGGGTAGTCAGAGGCTTTTTCCCAGGGCTGAAATGGCTAATACAAGAGGACACAGTTTTAAGGTGCTTGGAAGTAGGTACAGAGGAGATGTCATTGTGTCAAGTTTTTATGCAGAGGGTGGTGAGTGCATGGAATGGGCTGCCGGTGATGGTGATGGAGGCAGAAACGGTAGGGTCTTTAAAGAGACCCCTGGACAGGTACACAGAACTCAGAAAAATAGAGGGCTATGGGTAACCCTAGGTAATTTCCAAAGTAAGAACATGTTCAGCACAGCTTTGTGGGTCGAAGGGCCCGTATTGTGCTGTAGGCTTTCTATGTTTCTATGTTTCATTATCTCCCTCCTGCACATGAGCAATGGCCAGAGACTGGGGAATGGGTGAATCTCTCCATACAAAGTCAGGGACCATCTATCTGTGAAGTAACTGCTGAGAATTCTTTATTTAATGTTAGTTTTCTCATTAAATGACGTTCAGTAGGAGGAATTTCATTGCCACTCAGTGAGCGAGATTATATCTGGGTTTTGAAATGTATCGTTGTAAAGTATCCGATTTGGTATCAGTTTGAAGCTGATACACACAGCAAGTCTGCTATCTGCTGTGCCACAGTGTGAGGTATCTGTGAGAGATAGTGATCGGAAAGCCAAGCCTTCTGACAGGTGTAGACAACAGGGATCGGGCATTCCTGCTGATTTTAACTTCTCAGCATTTTTAAAATTCATTTTAGGGAAAGGGGTATTGCTGACAATTCCAGTTTTTATTGCCCATCCCTCACTACCCCTTTGAGAAGATGGGTGTGATGTCTCCTTCAACAGCTACAATGCATGTGGGGCAGGTGCCCCATGGCACTGGTGGGGAAGGGAATTCCAGGCTTTAGACCCAGTGGCTGTGAAGGAACAGCAACAGATTTCCCAGGCAGAGTGGTGTGTAACTGGGTAGGGAACCTGGGTGGGGGAGGATGTGGGTTTGGGAGGGGCTGTTGGAGTAGGCCCTACAAGTAACCGTGGCACATTTTGTAGATGGTGCAGACTGCAGCCGCTGCGAGTCGTTGATGGAGGGAGGTAGTGTATGGTTCCTGTTCCCACTGCTAACTCCATCAATTTGCAAGGATCAAGGATCAACTTTATCCACCATATACATTTACATGGTTTAGGAATTTGCTGTGGTGTGTTGGTCAGGGTGAGACATGCAACAATAAACAACAACGTTCAACAATTATAAAGAATAAAAAATAAATTTACATAAAATGGAGCTTACTAATGCCAGGAACATTTGATAGCTCTCGGCCTGTACTTGCTAGAGTTTAGAAGAATGGTGGGGGGAGGGGTTGGGTGGAAACTCATTGTAACCTATCAGAAATTGAAAGGTCTGGATAAAGTGGATGTGGAGAGGATGTTTTCTATATTGGGGGGGGGGGGGGTTGAGTGCCAGGGGGAACAGCCTTGGAATTGAGGGGACATCCAGTTAGAACAGAGATGAGGAAACATTTCTTCAGCCAGAGAGTGGTGAATCTGTGGAATTCATTGCCACAGATGGATGTGGAGGCCAAGCCATTCAGTATATTCGAAGTGGAGGGTGATAGGTCCTTGATTAGTCAGGCTATCAAAGGTTATGGGCAGAAAGCAGGGGATTGGGGTTGAGAGGGAAAGTAAATCAGCCATGATGGGATGAGCTGAGTCAATGGGCTGAATGGCTTAATCCTACACCAATACCTTGAGGTCTGAAATTATATACACTATAATATAAATATGTTACATAAATTATTTTCAATATAAAAATAAATTTACTTTAAAAACATTGAATTTAAAGTTAGATGATAAAGTACAGAGATGGGAAAAATACACACACACACACACACACACACAACATGTAATTACAATGTAAACAGCATTATCAAAAGTGGTTTATTGTGCTTACAGTGTAGTGCAGTGACTGGGTTAATAGATAGAGGGGGTGTGTGGTTGACTAGAATGGTTGATCAGATTAATTGCCTGGGGAAAAATTTTTTAAGATGTGACCTACTCCTTTCATTGTCACAGGTTTTATTGTGAAACGAGTTTCTATGAAATCCCAATAGATGCAGAACTTTTGTGGTTTGGCCTGGAGTACTAGGGGTTAAGAGGTCTTCGATCACAAGTTCTTATGACAGTATTTTGAAATGGAGCACTGGAGATCTCTGGGCGTCTCTCAATCAACACTAGGTAAAGCAGAGTATTGGCCCATTGTTATCAAGAAGGCTCAGCCAACGTTATATGTCATTAGGAGTTGTGGAGATTTGGTATGTTACCAAAGACTAGCAAATTTCTACAGAAGTACTGATGAGAGGCATTGATCGTGTGGATAGTCAGAAACTTTTCCCCAGGGCTGAGATGGCTGCCACAAGAGAGCACAGGTTTAAGGTGCTGAGGAGTAGGTACAGAGGAGATGTCAGGGGTAAGTTTTTTTACTCAGAGAGTGGTGAGTGCGTGGAATGGGCTGCCGGCAACAGTGGTGGAGGCGGATACGATAGGGTCTTTTAAGAGAGTTTTGGATAGGTACATGGAGCTTAGAAAAATAGAAGGCTATGGGTAAGCCTAGTAATTTCTAAGGTAGGGTCATGTTCGGCACAACTGTGGGCCGAAGGGCCTGTATGGTGCTGTAGGTTTTCTATGTTTCTATGTTACTGTGGATTAGTTGCATCACCATCTGGTACGGCAGAGCCTCTGTACACAGGACTGGAAAACACTACAGAAAGTTGCAAGCTCCACCAGCTTCATCATGGGCACTAGCTTTTCCAGTATTGAGGACTTCCTCAAAAGGCAGCATCCATCATTAAGGACTCCTATCATCCAGGACATGCCCTCTTCTTATTTCTACCATCAGGGAGGAGGTTCAGGAGCCTCAATGTTTCAAGAACAGCTTCTTACTCTTCACCATCAGATTTCTGAATGGACAATGAATCCATAAACACTACCTTTGAATATTCAATCTCTTTTTGCACTAATTATTTATTGTCCATATATATCTACTGTAATTTATGGTATATTTTATATATTACACTGTAATGCTGCTACAAACTCAGGCTTGTTTGAAGAATCTCTGTCCAATTATCATATAACCTGCAGCACCGGGGTCTCGACACACTGGACCACTGCTGTACTATGATAAGGAGTGCCTACCATTCCTTGCCCAGACTACATTTCAGTCTGATTATCTGGCTGTCCTCCTACCCACATACAGGCAGAGGCTAAAGAATAAGGCTCCAGAGTTAAGGAGAGCAAAGAATGGTTGTGGGATTGGTTCAAGTCAGTGGACTGGGCCATGTTCAAGGATCAGAGGATCTGAATAACTACAACACGGTTGTCACTGACTTTATAAAAACTGTCGTAGATGAGTGTGTCCCCACAAAATCATTCAAAGTCTTCCCCAACCAAAAGCCCTAGAAGAACCATACAATGCACAATCTGCGGAGGGCCAAATCAGGTCTAGGGGCCAAACGGTCCAGGCACTATCTCCAGAAAGCCATCGCATGGTTGAAGTGGCAATTCGGGGACTTAGCTTGAACTAAAGGATGCCCAGCGGTTGTGGCAGGGCTTGAATGTTATCACCTTCTACAAAGTGAAACCAAGCGACATAGGCAACAACAGGGATTCGCTCCCAAATGAACTCAATGCCTTCCATGCCCACTTTGACCGTCAAAACATGGAGAAACCATCATGAACTCCCACAACTCCTGATGACCCTGAGACTTCAGTCTCTGAGCCTGATGTGAGGGCATTCTGCAGGAGGATGAACCGACAGAAAGCACCAACACAGAAGGGCAGCCTGACCGATTGTTACAGACTTGTGCTGATCAACTAGCTGGAGTGGTCACTGATATCTCTAACCTTTTACTCCGGCAGTTTGAGGTGCCCACTGCTTCAAGTAGATGCTGTTTCATTGGTTCTTCACTCAACCCTAGAACATCTGGACATCAATGATGCATACATCTGGATGCTCTTCATTGACTTACAGCTTGGCATTCGATACCATCACCCCCTCAAAACTAACCAATAAGCTTCAAGACTTTGGCCTCAGTACTTCCTCATGCAATTAGATCCTCGATTTCCTCACTTGCAGACCCCAGTCAGTTTGGATTGGCAACAGCATCTCCTCCACAATTTTCATTTGCTCAGGTATACTACAAGGCTGTGCTCTTAGCCCCCTGCTTACTTGTGTCATATTTATGACTGTTTATACTAGGCACATCTCCAATGCCAATTTTAAGTTTGATGATGACACCACCATCATTGGCCAAATCAAAGGTGGTGATGAATCAGTGTATAGGAGGGAGGTTGAAAATCGGGCTAAGTAGTGCCACAATAACAATCAGCAAAGTCAGCAAGAGTAAGGAGCCGACTATTAACTTCAGGAGGAGGAGGAAGCTGGAGATCCACGAGCCAGTCATCACCAGAGGATCAGAGGTGGAGAGGTTCAGCAACTTTAATTTCCTCGGTGTTATCGTTTCAGAGGATCTGTCCTGGGTCCAACATGTAAGTGCAATTATGAGGAAAGCTCAGCAGTGTCTCTACTTCCTGAGGAGTTTGCAAAGATTCGCATGACATCTATAACTTTGACAAACTTCTATAGATGTGTGGTGGACAGTACTGGCTGCATCACAGCCTGGTATGGAAACACCAATGCCCTTGAATGTAAAATCCTCCAAAAAGCAGTGGATATGGCCCAGTCCATCACAGGTAAAGCCCTCCCCACCACTGAGCACATCTACACAGCACACTGTTACGGGAAAGCAGCATCCATCATTCTGCTTTCTTCTTGTTGCTGTCATCAGGAAGGAGGTACAGGAGCCTCAAGACTCTCACCACCAGGTTCAGAAACAGTTGATACCCCTCAACCACCAGACTCTTGAACCAGAGGGAATAACTTCTATCAACTTCACTTGTCCCATCACTGAATTGTTCCCACAGCCTATGGACTCACTTTCAAGGACTCTTCACATTATATTCTTGATATTTATTGCTTATTTATTTATAATAATAATAATTATTATTTCTTCTCAGTTTCTTGTCTTTTGCACATTGATTGTTTCTCCAAAATGTTGGGTCCAATCTCTTATTGACTCTAATGTGTTTCTTAATTTTACTGTGAATTCCCACAAGAAAACGAATCTCAGGATTATATATGTGATATATTTGTATTTTGTTAATAAATTTACTTTGAACAAAACAACAAAGTTCACACATGTCAGTGATAATAAACCTGATTCTGATCATTGTAGTCCATATACAGAATATTGCTGTGCTCTACCGGCTGCCAATAGTGGAAGTGTTAGATCTGTAATGTAGTATCTGGTCTTGGTGAAGTGTTGTAGAATGTTAATGACACATTGTGCAGCAGGTAGTTAGAACCATAGAACATTACATTACAGCACAGAAACAGGCCATTCAGCCCTTCTTGGCTGTGCCAAACCATTTTTCTGCCTAGTCCCACTGACCTGCACCTGGCCCACATCCCTCCATACACCTCTCATCCATGTACCTGTCCAAGTTTTTCTTAAATGTTAAAAGTGAGCCCGTATTTACCACTTCATCTGGCAGCTCATTCCACACTCCCACCACCCTGGGTGAAGAAGCCCCCCCCACCACCCAATGTTCCCTTTAAACTTTTCCCCCTTCACCCTTAACCCATGTCCTCTGGTTTTTTTCTCCCCTAGCCTCAGTGGAAAAAGCCTGCTTGCATTCACTCTATTTATACTCATCATAATTTTATATAACTCTATCAAATCTCCCCTCATCCTTCTACACTCCAGGGAATAAAGTCCGAACCTATTCAACCTTTCTCTGTAACTCAGTTTCTCAAGTCCCGGCAACATCTTTGTAAACCTTTTCTGCACTCTTTCAACCTTATTAATATCCTTCCTGTAATTCGGTGACCAAAACTGCACACGCTACTCCAAATTCAGCCTCACCAATGCCTTGTACAAGCTCACCATAACATTCCCACTCTTATACTCAATACCTTGATTTGTAAAGCCAATGTACCAAAAGCTCTCTTTACTACGCTATCTACCTGTGACACCACTTTTAGGGAATTTTGTATCTGTATTCCCAGATCCCTCTGTTCTACTGCACTCCTCAGTGCCCTACCATTTACCTTGCATGTTCTACCTTGGTTTTTCCTTCCAAAGTGCAATACCTCACACTTGTCTGCATTAAACTCCATCTGCCATTTTTCAGCCCATTTTTCCAGCTAGTCCAAATCCCTCTGCAAGTTTTGAAAGGTATTTCTAATACTTCACATCTCCAGAGAGCCGGGCTCGATTGTGACCTCCTCCGCTATCTGTGTGGAGTTTGCATGTTCTTCCTGTGATTACTAAACAGTGCGTGACTGGGGGGGGGGTGAAATCTGAGGGGAGTTGCTGGGAATGTGGGGAGAATGAAATAGGATCAATATAAATGATGGTGGTGGTCAGCAGAGATTTGATGGGCCAAAGGCCCTGTTTCAGGCTTGTGTGACTCTGTGGCTGTGAACCTCACTGCATTATCACATTCTCTTCCTGAAATGTCATTTTTCAGACCCAGATTGATCCTGTTTCCATCACAGAAAGTAATACCAGAAATGACCAACTCCTCACCCATATAAATCCATCTCCATCCAATTGCCTGTCAAAAGGGAATAAAGCCAGTTCACTCCCAAATCAGACCTGGTAAACTGGTTTATTTTTCTCACGTGTCCAGTGTCAGTGGGGTCTTTGATCAGCTCGCTGCTTTACCAAGGCAGTCGGTGAGAACTACAGAGAGTCCATGGAGGGGACTCTCGTTTCTCTGATGTGCTGAGCTGTGTCCAGTACTCTCTGCAGTTTCCTGTGGTCACAGGCAGTGCGTTGGCCATATGCTGTATCTAGATGGGATGCTTTCTATGGTACATCACTAAAAGTTGACAAGGGTCAAAAGAGGAGACACCAAGTTCTTTTAGCCTCCTGACAAAATGGTGGCATTCATCCCAGAAAGTGCTTGCAGGATTCCCTAGAAGTTAACAACAAATTTAGAAGCAACAGAGACTTGCTGATAGGGAGGTTGAGTCAGTGGTGAGGAAAGTAAATGTGATGTTAGCATTTATTTCAAGAGGATAAAAGCAAGGATGTCACGCTGAGGCTTTATAAGTCTTTGGTCAGACTGCACTTGGAGTATTGTGAGCTGTTTTGGGCCCCTTTCTACGAAAAGATAGATAAGATACTTTGTTGATCCCAAAGGAAGTTACGGTGTCACAGTAGCATTACAAGTTCACAGGTATAGAAGATTAGAAGAGAAGTAAGAAGAATCAATAAAATTAAGTTACTTTAAACAATCTAGCAGGAGGGGTCATTACTTCCCCAGCTACAGGTTGACTTATTATAGAGCACTATAGCCGAGGGTAAGAATGACCTCATATAGCGCTCTTTGAAGCAGCACAATTGTATTAGTCTATTACTAAAAGTGGGCCTCTGTTCAGCCAAAGTGACATGCAGAGAGTGAGAAACATTGTCCAGAATTGCTGTAGTGTCTTTCAAGATTTTCTGTAGTGTCTTTTGTTTGACCACAGCCTCCAGTGTGTCCAGTTTGACTCCTATAACAGTGCCAACCTTTCTAATCAGTTTATTGAGCCTGTTGGCATCACCCATGTTGATGCCATTGCCCCAGCAGACAACAGCAAAGAAGATTGTACTGGTGACAGCAGACTGGTAAAACATGTGAAGGAGGGGCCTGCAAACTCCAAAGGAAGTAGAGGTGACTCTGGCCCTTTAGTATACAGCCTCTGGGTTGGTGCTCCACACAGATCTGTTGTCCAGGTGCACCTCCAGGACCTCACCACATCCACATCCTCACCATCAATGATAACCACACAAACTGTGGCCTGTCAGTCAGCTAGTCCATTATTCAGGATATAATGGAAGTGCCAACCTGCACTGAATGGAGCTTCCCCACCCCCCAGCAATGAGGGCTGTATGCATTGAGGCACTTGAGAAAAAGTGAGCCGACATTGGAGAAGATCCAGAGGAAGATCACAAGAATGATCCCAGGAATGAGGGGAATTAACATAGGTATGAAGAACGTTGATGACTCTGGGACTGTATTCACTAGAACTTAGAAGAGTGATGGGGGATCTCATTGAAACCTATTGAATATTAAACGGCCTATCTAGAGTCTTATAGTTTTTTATATTCTGTGTTTTTCTCCTGGTCTTTCTTGTTTTTTATTGTAGGGAGGGGGATTTGGGGGTCAATGTGCCGGATCCATTTTTGTGCGTTTTTGTGCGGGAGGTGTGATTTGGAGATTGATGATCATGCTGCCTACCTTTTTTCTCTTGGTTTCATGGCTACCTGGAGAAGAAGAATTTCAAATTGTATACTTTGATAATGAATGAATCTTCGAACACGGAGAGACTGTTTCCTACGGTGGGAGAGCCTAGGTCGAGAGGGCACAGCCTCAGAATAAAGGGACATTCACTTAGAACAGAGACAAGGAGGAATTTCTTTAATCAGAGAATGGTGAATCTGTGGAATTCATTGTCACAGACAGCTGTGGAGGCCAAGTCATTTGGTACAGTATATTAAGATGAAGGTTGGTAGGTTCGTGATCGGTCAGGGTGTCAAAAGTTATGGGGAGAAGCAGGAGAATAGGGAGAGAGAGGGAAAATAAATCACCCACAATTAAATGACAGAGACTTGATGGGCTGAATGGCCTAACTCTGTCTTACAGTCTCATGAATCACTTTGCTAAATCTCTTCAGCTCCCTTTTAAGATCACGATACCCTCCCATCGCATGTCTCTGTCGCCACTTAAATTTGTTGTTTGATCAGAAGCTGTCTGCCAGTATAGGGTTAAGATTTTGGCACCAGCCTGTTTTGAATACTCAGAGTAAGAGCCTAAATTAGTTGCTACATGTAAATATGCAAACCTTTTATTTTTGTGTAACATTTGGGAAGAGATTTCCTGCTTTCAACCTTTATCTGATCAGTCAAGGCTGCAAGATTGTAGCAATGAGGCAAGTCATGCAAGTTGCTACTCAGCCACATTACGGAATTTGTAAATATCAGGGAATATCATTGATCGAATCGCGTGCCTGGAGATTGTGTTGATAATACGTCTAGTCCCACGTGATTCCCCTGAAGGCAAAGGTGCAGGAATATATTACAGTATATTGGAAAGAAGATCCTGAATGTAACATTAACTCTCTTCACCTCTTTACAGATGCTGCCTGACCTACGGAGTATTTACAACACATGAATGGGCAGGACAGAAAAAGATAGGGTACATTATAGAACTCTGCAGCTTCAGAAAACTTTATTTACGTCACATCTGCAGTAACACCTTCAGTTCTGGTCGCCCCAGTATAGAAAGGCACTAGAGAGGGTGCGGAAGAGCTTTGTGAGGGAGCTTAGACCACACTTGGAGTTTTGCAGTCTGGTTGCCCCATTACCTGAATGGTGTGATTGCTTTAGAGAGGGTGCAGAAAAGTTTCTATCTTGTGGGCCAAAGGGCACGTAATGTGCTCTAGATTTCTATCTTCTGTGTTCTATGTCATGAAATTTGGTGTTTTTTTTGTGGCAGCAGTACAGTGTAATGCATAAAAAATAACTACAGTACTGTGCAAAAAGTGTTAGGCTCCCCAGTTGTATACGTCTAAGGCTTTTGTACAGTACTGTATGTATATAAGCTATCTATGCATTTATATTTATTGTGTTTTTTTATTAATATGTTCTTTATTTTATTGTGTTTAAATTCCATGCTGTGGTAGTGGGACATGTATTTCAGGTACTTCAGCATCTTCTATTCTAACCACACTATCCTGCTACTGTCCACCAGATAGATCAGCCTTGCCAACAGCAAAGATTTTGCTACGAGAGATTCTGCAGATGCTGGAAATCCAGAGCAACTCACACAAAATACCGGAGGAACTCAGCAGGTCAGGCAGCAGCTATGTAGGAGAATCTATCTTCGGCCCAGGACAGAGGACTGTGGCGATCTGCTGTCAGCGACCTATGACCTATGACCCAGGAGGGGTGATGGGCTGAAGAAGAAAAAGGTACCCGTGAGTTCCTGCAGTAGCAGAATCGGACTCAGGTTTCACATCACTGGCGTACGTTGTAAAATTTGTTGTTATGCAGTAACAGGACATTGCAATACAGAACAAAAACTGTAAATTTCAATAAATATACACACATTAAAAATAGTTAAGTTGGTTAAATTAAATAAATAGTGCAAAAAGAGAAAAAAAAGTGGTGAGGTATTGTTCATGGGTTCAGAGTCCATTCAGAAGTCAGATGGCAGAAGGGAAGAAGCTGTTCCTGAATCGTTGAGTGTGTGCCTTCAGGATCACACTCAATGATTTTGTGTGTTAAAACTTTAATGTTACCTGAACTCTTTGTTTCAAAATATTTCTCCTGATACCCACTGCCTTCTTTACTGTGGGAGCCCTGGATGATCTAGGTATCTACAGCCTCTTCCAGATCCCGCTCTGACATTGAACACGAAACTCGACCTTGTTATTACAGGCCAACTCGACATTTGATCTTGGTGAACCCTCCCAGTACTTTTGGACAGTTTGACAGTATGTTAAGAAAACAAAACAACAGCCATTAGCACTCGAGAGATAATGACGCTGCAGACGATGTTTTGAACATTTGTGCTGGCTGAGATTGATGTGAAGTCCAGTGTTTCCTGTTTGATATGGCATGTCATTAGGTTTGCTAATGGTCTCCGCTCTGCAGCTGTCATCAGCTCCGGGGGCACCTCCCTACCCTTGCGTGCGTTGTACCTGGGCACGGGCCCGAGGGACATGCAAAGCCTTTGCGCCCTGTCCATTTCCCACGCGCAGGATGAACGGCGTCACTCAGCTCCAGTTGTGTGTACTGGGTGTGACCGTCGGTCGAAGGGCTGACTGTATTTCACAGGTCAGCTGTGTGTGGCAATGAATTCCACAGGTTCACCACTCACTTTATTTATTTAGCACACAGGGCGGAGTTCACCCTTCTGGCCACCTCAGCAACCCCTGACTAACCTAGTCCATGACCAATTAACCTACCCAGTAAGGTAGAGGGAGGAAACCAGAGAACCCGGGGAAAACACACGCATTCCACGGGCCGCACATTCCTTACAAACCCCACCGTAATTGAACTCTGAACTTCAGAGTAGCCCGAGCTGTCATGGCGTCAAGCTGACCGCTATGCTACCGTGGTAACCAGCTTCAGCTGTGTGTGAGTGGGTGGGTGGGGAAGGGGCCTGTCCTGGGGTTGGAGTCCTGTCTCTGTGTGTGAGAGGGTGGGTGGGGAAGGGATCTGTCCTGGGGTTGGAGTCCTGTCTCTGTGAGTGAGTGGGTGGGTGGGAGAGAGGGAGGAATGGGGCTAGTTTTGCTGTTGTTGTTTTGTTGTTCTGCTGAACATTGTGGACATGTTATGTTGGTGTCAGAATGTGTGGCAACACTTGTGGGCTGCCCCCAGTGCATCCTTGGGTTGTGTTGGTTGTTAACACAAACAATGCATTTCACTGTATGTTTCGATGTAGAATGATCAGTAAATGAGTCCGGCTGACTCCGAATCTCTGCACTGGGTGGGATCACACACAGGCAGAACTGGCGTAAGTTGCAGATGCTGGAAACCCAAAATAATGTCATAAAGTTGCTGTGCAGGTTGATAGGGTTGTTAAAGAAGGAGAATGGTGTGTTGGCCTTTGTTAGTCAGGGGATTGAGTTCTAGAGCAGTGAGGTGATGTTGCAGCACTGTAAACTCAGGTGAGACCACACCTGCAGCATTCTGTTCTGTTCTGGCCACCACATTATAGGAAGGATGAGAAAGCTTTAGAGAGGGTGCAGAGGAGATTTACCAGAATGCTTCTGGATTGGAGAGCCTGTCTTATGGAGATAGGCTGAGCTAGGGCTTTCACTTCAGAGTTAAGGAAGATGAGAGATGACTTGATAGAGATGTAGAAGATGAAGAGAGGCGGAGTTGACTGAACAGCCCATGGTGGATGTGGGTTCGATTGCAACAATTTGGAGTACTTACATGGAAACGTAAAAATCTACAGCACACTACAGGCCCTTTGGCCCACAATATTGTGCCGACTGTGTAACCTGCTCTAGAAACTGCCTAGAATTTCCCTAGCGCATAACCCTCCATCTTTCTAAGATTCGTGTACTTATCTAAGAGTCTCTTAAAAGACCCTATCGTATCCACCTCCACCACTGTCAGCAGTGCATTCCATGCACCCACCACTCTCTGTGTGAAAAACTTATCCTGCCAACCCCTCTGTATCTACTTCCAAGCACCTTAAAACTACGCACCCTCCTGTTAGCCATTTCAGCCCTGGGAAAAAGCCTCTGGCTATCCACACAATCAATGCCTCTCATCATTTTAAACACCTCTAACAGATCACCTCCCATCCTCCGTCATTCCAAAGAGAAAAGGCCAAGTTCACTCAACCTATTCTCATAAGGTACACCCTCCAATCCAGGCAACTTCCTTGTAAATCTCCTCTGCACTCTCTCTATAGTATCCACATCTTTCCTGTAGTGAGGTGACCAGAACTGAGCACAGTACTCCAAGTGGGGTCTGACCAGGGTCCTATATAGCTGCAACATTACCTCGCAGCTCTTGAATTCAATCTCATGGCTGATGAAGGTCAGCACACCATACACCTTCTTAACCACACTGTCAGCCTGCACAGCAACTTTGAGTGTCCTATGGACACGGACCCCAAGATCTCTCTGATCCTCCATACTGCCAAGAGTCTTACATAGAAACATAGAAAACCTACAGCACAATACAGGCTCTTTGACCCAGAAAGCTGTGCTGAACATGTCCTTACCTTAGAAATTACCTAGGTTTACCCATAGCCCTCTATTTTTCTAAGCTCCATGTACCTGTCCGGGAGTCTCTTAAGAGACCCTATCGTATCTGCCTCTACCACTGTTGCCGGCAGCCCATTCCACGCACTCATCACTCTCTGCGTAAAAAACTTACCCCTGACATCTCCTCTGTACCTACTTCCAAGCACTTTAAAAATGTGTCCTCTCTTGCTAGCCATAATACTATTAATATTATATTCTGTCTTTAGATATGACCTACCAAAATGAACCACTTCACATTTATCTGGATTGAAGTCCATCTGCCACTTTTCAACCCAGTTCTGCATCCTATCAATGTCCCGCTGTTACCTTTGACAACCCTCCAGACTATCGACAATACCCCCAACCTTTGTGTCATCAGCAAACTTACTAACCCACCCTTCTACCTCTTCATCTAGGTCATTTATAAAAATCACAAAGAGCAGATCCCTGTGGAGCACCACTGGTCATCGACCTCCATGCAGAATACAAACCATCTACAACCACCCTTTGACTTCTGTGGGCAAGACAATTCTGGATCCACAAAGCAAGGTCTCCTTGGATTCCATACTTCCTTACTTTCTGAAGGAGCCTTGCATGGGGAACCTTTTCAATGTTTCCTATATGGGTCTCTATTGTGGACTGAGATTGGGAAGGGGGCATCGAGCAGGGAATCATAGTTGGGAAAAGGGGGAGGGGAGCAGAAAGCACCAGAGAAACATTCTGTAATGATCAATAAACCAATTGTTTGGAATCAAATGATGTTGACTGGTGTCTTAGGTCTGAGTGTGTCTACACCCAAGCCACGCCCTGCCCCGGCACTCCTTTACCGAGATCCATCCCACACTCTTCCCACAGTGCTCCATGCTCACCATTCTCAATAATTTTTGCACCCAGCAGATTTAGAAACTCACTCTCCACTCCATGTTGAGTAATACTAGAGTATAGAAAAGTTCAGCACCGAAACGGGCCCTTTGGCCCATCTAGTCCATACCAAAACTATTTAAGCTGCCTACTCCCATCAACATGCACTGGGACCATAGCCCTCCATATTCCTACAATCCACGTATCTATCCAAAATTCTTTTAAACATTGAAATTGAGTTTGCATGCATCACTTGTGCTGGCAGCTCATTCCACACTCTCACCACTCTCAGAGTGAAGAAATTTCCCCTCATGTTCCCCTTAAACTTTTCACCTTTCACCCTTAACCCATGACCTTTGGTTGTCGTCCCACCCAACCACAGTGGAAAAAGTCTGCTTGTATTTATCCTATCCTGTGCAAAAGTCTTAGGCACCTGAGCTATATATGTGCCCAAGTATTCTGTACAGTATTGTGAATTGATTGTATGGCTGTACAGTGACGCTAGGCACAGGTGTGTCTGTACATAAGGTGACTCCGACAGGAAATTATAAAGTAGTCGTGACTGGGAATGACCTCTGTCAAGTCATAGAATCAGAATTTTCCAAGTGTTTATATAAGCTGCAATTTATAAATATGGCGACTTAAATTTCAGCAAAAAGTGTTGCTGCTCTCTGTCTAGAGCGTTTGAACTGGGGTCAGGACAGGCAGATCTCTCTGTGGTTACACAGAGGAAAAGGTCTCACTGAATGGGAGGAAGTGCAGAAGGGTGTTGAGATTTAGAGGAACATTTGTTCTGCTTTTGGTCAAAGAAACAATTAATAATTGGCAGGAATTAATCCAGACAAGTCATTAACATTTTTCCAATTGTTTCTCCGTTTATTTTACTTTTAACAAGTTTGGTCAGAATTGAAGGAAGAGAGTTTCTGAAAAGAACAGAAATGTTTGAATTCCGGTTTTGATTCAAGATTGTTGAACATTCAAGATCCAAGATTGTTTAATGTAATTCCTGGTACACAAGTATAAAGGAGAATGAAATAATTGTTACTCCAGTTCCGATACAGCAAAAAAAAATACAATAAGGTAAAGAACATAATAAATATAAGCACTTAAGATGGGTTACATACAGGGATTGATTGTATGTCTATAAAGTGACGCTAGGCACAGGGAGGTCTGTACATAAAATGACTGACTGAAAATGATAAAGTATTGGTGGTTGGAGTGTTGATCTGCCTTACTGTTTGGGGAAAGTAGTTGTATTTGAGTCTGGTGGTCCTGGTGTGGATGCTACATAGCCTCCTCCCTGATGAGAATGAGACAAACAGTCCATGATCAGGGTGGGTGGGATCCTTCATGATGTTACTGGCCCTTTTCCAGCACCTTTCTGTGTCTATGTCATTGATGGCGGGTGGGCTGGTGCCGGAGATGTGTTGGACAGTTTTGACTACCCATGGTAGGGCCTTCCTGTCTGCAGTGCAGTTTCCGACTCAAATTCAGCAGCTTGCAAAAGTGGCCGAGCAGTAATTGACACTGCTCGGAATTCGCTTTTCCTGTGCTGAGGTACAAGAGCCTCCTTGTGCTCTTTGACACCACAATGACATAAAGAGGGACAACCTCTCTTTGTAAAGACGTGGCAAATGAAATACAATGTTAGAAAGTGTATGGTCATGCACTTTGGTGGAAGAAATAAATGGGCAGACTATTATTTAGATGGGGAGAGAATTCAAAATGCAGAGATGCAAAGGGACTTGGGAGTCCTTGTGCAGGATACCCTAAAGGTTAACCTCCAGGTTGAATCAGTTGTGAAGAAGGTGAATGCAATGTTGGCATTAATTTCTAGAGGTATAGAATATAAGAGAAGGGATGTGATGTTGAGGCTCTATAAGGCACTCGTGAGACCACACTTGGAGTATTGTGTGCAGTTTTGGGCTCCTTATTTTAGAAAGGATATACTGACATTTGAGAGGGTTCAGAGAAGATTCATGAGAATGATTCCAGGAATGAAAGGGTTACTGTATGAGGAATGTCTGGCAGCTCTTGAGTTGTATTCGCCGGAGTTCAGAAGAATGAGGGGGGATCTCATAGAAACATTCCAAATGTTAAAAGGCCTGAACAGATTAGATATGGCAAAGTTATTTCCCATGGTAGGGGAGTCTAGGACAAGAGGGCACAACTTCAGGATTGAAGGATGTCCATTTAGAACAGAGATGTGGAGAAATTACTTTAGTCAGAGGGTGGTAAATCTGTGGAATTTGTTGCCACGAGTGGCTGTGGAGGCCAAGTCACTGAGTGCATTTCAGGCAGAGATAGATAGGTTCTTGATTAGCCAGGGCATCAAAGGGTGTGGGGAGAAGGCAGGGGAGTGGGGATGACTGGAAGAATCGGATCAGCCCATGATTAAATGGCGGAGCAGACTCGGTGGGCTGAAATGGCCTGCTTCTGCTCCTATACCTTATCTTACGGTCTTATGGTTAATTCCCTCCTCCCTCACCAGCACCACTAATATATTGAATGTAATAAAACACCTTATATTCCGTCTGGGTAGCCTCCAACCTGATGGCATGAACATCGATTTCTTGAACATCCGGGAATGCCTCCCCTCTCACCATTCCCCATCTCTCACCTTGCCTACCCATCGCCTCCGTCTGGTGCTCCTCCCCTTTTCCTTTCTACCATGGCCTCTGTCCGCTCGTATCAGATACCCCCTTCTCCAGCCTTGTATCTCCTTCACCAATCAACTTCCCAGCTCTTTATTTCATTGCTCCCTCTCCCGATTTCACCTATCACCTTGTGATTCTCTCTCCTCCGCCCCCACCTTTTAAATCTACTCCTCATTTTGTTTTCTCCAGCAGACACGAGGAAATCTGCAGATGCTGGAAATTCAAACAACGCACACAAAATGCTGGTGGAACACAGCAGGCTAGGCAGCATCTATAGGGAGAAGCACCGTCGACGATCATTTCGCATTTCCCCCTCCCCCCACTACTTTTAAATCTCTTAGTATCTGTCTCTTCAGTTAGTCCTGATGAAGGGTCTCGGCCCGAAACGTCGACAGTGCTTCTCCTTATAGATGCTGCCTGGCCTGCTGTGTTCCACCAGCATTTTGTGTGTGTTGTTTTCTCCAGTCCTGCCGAAGGGTCTCGACCCAAAACATTGACTGTACTCTTTTCCATCGATGCTGCCTGGCCTGCCGAGCTCCTCCCGCATTTTGTGTGTGTTTAGTCCATGGGGTTTCCTGAAATGCATGCCTCACACCAGGAGGGAGTTCCAATCAAAGTTGATAGGCCTCCTCAGCTCAGCTGAGACCAGAAACAGATAGTGCACTGGGGACATGATAGGGGTGGTCTAGACAGCTTCCATGTTGTGTCTTAAATATCCCCACCCCCAGAGCAGTGACTCCTGCAGCAGACAAGGTTGCTGTTATGACCATAAGACATGGGAGCAGAATTAGGCCATTGGGCCCATTGAGTCTACTCCATCATGGCTGATTTATTATCCCTCTCAACCCCATTTTCCTGCCTTCTCCCCGTAACTTCTAACATCCTGACTAATCAGGGAACACAGTAGCATAGCAATTAGCGCAACATCACAGTGTAATACAGCATTGGAACAGGCCCTTCTGCCCATCTTGACTATGTTGACCAAGGTGCCCACCCAAGCTAGTCCCATTTGCTTGTGTTTGTCCCAAATCCGCCCAAGTGTCATAGATTTGCATTCACAGATCCCGTCACGTCCATAGATCCCTCTAATTTGCCATGCAAGTAGTTAAGCAGGTGTATGATGTGTTGGCATTCATTAGTCAGAGGACTGAGTTCAGGAGCCATGAGGCAATGTTGCAGCTGTATAAACCTCTGATTAAACCGCACTCGGAATATTGTGTTCAGTTCTGGTCACCTCATTATAGGAAGGATGAGGAGAGGGTGCAGAGGAGAGTTACCAGGATGCTGCCTGGATTACAGAGCATGTCTTACGAAGAAAGGTTGAGCAAGCTAGAATTATTCTCTGGAGAGAAGGAAGATGAGAGGTGACTTGATAGCGGTGTACAAGATGAGACATAGAGAGTGGATAGCCTGCACCTTTATCCCAAGGCAGAAATGGTTAAAATGAAGGGGCATTATTTTAAAGTGATTGGGGGAAGGTATAGGTGGGTACCAGAGATAAGTTTTTTTTAATAAAACAAAGTAGTGGCTGTGTGGAACACACTGCTGGGGTGGTGGCAAAGGCAGATACATTAGAGACATTTAAGAGACTCTTAGAGAGTTATGTGGGAGGGAAGGGTTATGAAAGCAAGGATATAATGTTGAGACTTTACAAAGCACTGGAAAGGCCTCTCTTTGAGTATTGTGAGCAGTTTTGAGTCTCTTATCTAAGAAAGGAGATGCTGAAACTGGAGAGGAGTTTCATGAAAATGATTCCAGGATTAAACGACTTGTCTTATGGCTCAGGGCCTGTATTGAGTGGAATTTAGCAGAATAACGAGTGACCTCATTGAAACATATCAAATGGTGAAAGGCCTTGATTGAGTGGATGTGCAGAGGATATTTCATAGAAACGTAGAACACCTACAGCACAATACAGGCCCAAGCTCCATGTTTGGGAGAGTCTAAGAGCAGAGGACACAGCCACAGAATAGAGAGTCATCCTTTCAGAATGGAGACGAGGAGGAATTTCTTTAGCCAGAGAGTGGTGAATCTGTGGAATTCATTGTCACAGGCAGCTGTGGAGGCCAAGTCTTCATGTATATTTAAGGCAAAGGTTGATAGATTCTTGATTGGTCAGGGCATGAAGGGATACAGGAAGAAAGCAGGAGATTGGGGCTGAGAAGGAAAATGGATCGATTGGCCATGATGAAATGGCGGACCAGACCTGATGGGCCAAATGGCTAATTCTGCTCCTTTTTCTGATGGTCTTATTTTCTTATAGATGAAAGAGTTAGTATAACATTTTGGTTGAAGGGCCTGTACTGTGCTTCTATGCTCTAAGTTATAAACCTTTCCTATCCAGGTTCAATAGGTAGATACATTTAATGTCCGAGAAATGTATACAATATACATCCTGAAATTCTTTTTCTTTGCAAACATCCATGAAAAGAGAGGAGTGCCCCAAAGAATGCGTGACAGTTAAATGTTAGAACCCCTAAGCCCCTCCAGCTCCCCCCTCCCACACACAAGCAGCAGCAAAGCAATGATCCCCCCTCCCCCACCAGCAAAAAAGCATCGGCAATCCCACCGAGCACTCCAGCGTGCAGCAAAGCATCAATAAAGACACAGACTTGCAGTTACCCCAAAGGCCACTCATTCACCCGGTATTTGACATACCACAGGCTCTCTCTCCCCCTTAATAAGGGGAAAAGAGGTGTACCCGTTTCACAGCGAGAGGGGAGACACGACAAAGCAACTCGCTGATTTATGGTGCCAGAAGTCTGGTGCGTCGCTTTTTCTGAGCTCTGTGCTGTCTTTTAAACATTGTAATTGTACCTGGAGGAAAATGGACAGTCGAGGTTTCTGGTCGAGTCAATCCAAACTCAGTCCAGACTACCTAGGATGGTAGGTCCATTGAATGAGTGAAACTATAGAGGCAGCCATAACTATCATTGCCCCACAGGAAGGACCCTGGCCATCACCCCCCCCCAAACACCCACCTGAACCACTGAGTTCCTTTAGCATCTCTTTTGTTACTCCAGATTCCAGCATCTCCAGTCTCTTATGTCTCCATAATTATACCTTAATCTCCCAGGTCCTGCAGCATCTTATTTCCACATCCCCACCACCCTCTGCTTGACAACGTTGGCCCTCAGGTTCCAGTCAAATCTTGAGCAACAAACACAAAATGCTGGATAGGTATATGGAGCTTAGAAAAGTAGAGGGCTATGGGTAACCCCAGGTAATTTCTAAGGTAAGGACATGTTCAGCACAGCTTTGTGGGCCGAAGGGCCTGTATTGTGCTGTAAGTTTTCTACGTTTCTATCTCCCGTCTCCTGTACTCAGTTCGATCTGCCTTTCCTTGCCCACATCCACAGTTCTGTTTTTTTTAAATCTTGGTATTCAGAGATTGAAGAGATGTGTGGTTGGTGAAGAGGCCATCGTAACTAGGCTGTTGCCAGGTACTTCCATACTGTTAAGGTATGTACATTTACAGTATACACCCCTGAGATTCATCTTCCCGCAGACAGCCACAAAACAAAGAAACACCACAGAACCCGTTTAAAGAAAATTCCTACACAGCAAAGACCATCGAACACCCAACATGCGAAAAAAGAACAAATTGTGTGGAGAACAAAGACGGAGAAAATTGCGTGTGGAACATTAAACATCCAACTGCCGAGGCCCCAAAAGCGGTCCGGGGGCCACAGCTTACTGAGTTAATCAGCTCAGCACTGTGCTGGGGTGTGGGGGCAGGCCACAGCTGTAGAGCCAGTTCCATGCTGATCAAATCGCACAAATGATAAAAAATGGAAAAACAAAAGCACTTGGAACGCGAACTGCAGAATCCATGGAAAGAGAGTCGACAGCCATGAGTGGAGCCTGGGACCGCAGACTCCCTCACCCTTCGCAGCAGTATTGAGAGGGAGTCCAGTCAAACGCAGGCAGACGTTGCTGAATATCCATTCTTTTTCCGCATTTGTTGTCGTTGATTTTAATCTGCCGAGGCGATTGAAACTTGCAGTGTTGGACCCAGGACTCACTGGCAGCAGAGTGAGAACAGTCAAACGCAGGCAGTGCTGAACACCCATTTATTTTCTGCTTTGTCCTCGCTGATTTTAATCTTGCTCGATGCACGGAGTAATGGGAACGACCCAACCACTTGGTCATGTTCTGGCATTAGGAACATAGAAGATTACAGCACAGGAGCAGGTCTTTCAGCCCACAATGTTGTGCAGAACAGCGAAGAAACAAATCAAAAATACCCAAACACTAACCCCTCGTACCTACACCACGTCTATCTCCCTCCATCTTCCTCATATCCATGTGTCTATCCAAACCTCCAATGTATTTACTTCTACCACCATACCAGGCAACACACTCCAGGTCTCCACCACTTTCTGAGTTAAAAACATCCCTCACATCCCCCTTGAACCTACCCCCTCTCACCTTCAATGTATGCCCTCTGATATTAGACATGTCACCCTGAGAAACAGCTGCTCCCTGTGTCTATGCCTCTCATCGCCTTGTAAACCTCCATCAGATCTCCACTCAGCCTCTGGCACTCCAGGGAAAGCAACCAAAGTTTGTGCAGCCTCTCGTGAAGCACATGCTATCTGAACAGAGATCCCTGCAGTACTCCACTAATTAGAGACCTCCAGATTGAACGTCCTCTCAACCACTATTCTCTGTCTTCTGTGTGTAAGCCAGTTCTGAATCCAAGCAGCCAATTTGCTGCAGATCCCATGCATCCTAATCTTCTGAATCAGCCTTCCATGAGGAACTTTGTCAGACACCTTACTAAAATACATGTAGCTAACATCTACTGCCCTACCCTCATCAATCTCTCTTGTCACCTTGTCAAAAACCTCAGTCAAGTTGGTAAGAAATGACCTGCCCCTCACAAAGCCATGCTGGTTCTCCTTAATTAGGCCAACCTTCTCTCTAGTTACCCTCTTGCTCTGGATGTATGTACAAAATGACCATCCCTGCACTCTCCACTCTCAACCTCACCAAATCCCCCAGGAGACTGAAAAAGCATCAAAACATTTAGTCGGCTCAAAAATACAAATTTGAAATGTGAACTTACAGGCTGCAATCGATCAAAGTTCAGAAGAAGAGTATTTAATAGTTTCAAGAGCTGCCTGCAGGATCTTCCCATTGCTCGCTGACGCCACCTTGCTGGAGCTCAGAGGATGGCTGAGTTCCTGGCATTGGTAGGTTTGGAGTCACATGGACACACCAGACAGGATAAGGATGGAAGATTTCCCCGAGTGACATTTGTGAACCAATAAGTGGGTTCTTACACCAATTCAATTGATGGTGATATTTACAGGGAGGGATTGGGTTGGGTGTCTTGGTTCTCACTGGAAATCAGAGGAAATGGGTTGATGTTTTAGAGGTTTGTCAAACCATGAGGGACTTAGAAAGGATAAAAATAACCTTTTCACCAGGGTAGGGGAGTCTAAAACTAGAGGACACTGGTTTAAGGTGAGATGGAAGAAATTTAAAGGGGACCTAAATGGCAAGTTTTTCTATACAGAGGTAGATGGGTTTATGGAATGAGTGGTAGAGATTGGGTACAATAACAATGTTTAAAGACATTCGAACAGGTATACAGAGAGCTGGATAGCAGGATGGAGATAAGTCCCTACCAAAGGAGGCGTGAGGCACTGCTTCCCTCTGCTAGCCTGCAGGTTTCCCTTGGGCAAGGTGTAGCACCTGCTTACCCTCCCCACCCCAATCAGGATAAACCAACATCACACTATTGGTCACCAGCATCCAACCAGGAAAGGCACCCTTTATTCTCACTGTTTTCCTCTTGCCGTTTTGGGCCGAAACCCTTCATCAGGATGGGTTAGGGTTAGGATCACCCTCCTGATGAAGGGTTTCGGCCCGAAACGTCGTCACTACCTCCTCCCATAGATGCTGTCTGGCCTGCTGAGTTCTGCCAGCATTTTGTGTTTTTATTTATTTCCAGCATCTGCAGATTCACTCCTGTTGCCTTTGATAAAACGTATCTCGGATCCTGTATTTGTTTTTTTCAATTAGTTTCTGGAGTTGCAAAACATAACAGTGGGGACAAGGAAGTTTAAAAAAAAAATGAGAAGACTTCCTACCTGTTGAAGAGCACCACATGTTTGTTTGGAAGGGAACAGAGACTTTGGAGTTAAAGAAAAAGGCAGAAAATGGACAAAATTAACAAGAACTCAAGTACGGCCATGGATTCATGCAATACCAGGTCATAATATAATAAATTAAAAAGGAGAAGTGGCTGGCTATATTGGAAAGATAGATGTGTTCAATTGCACTACAGATAACCAGATGATGTAAACTGAGTGAATTGAACAGTATTTTGAAGCCAATGAAATACAAGCCACAATTTTGATGAGTGCATTAGGTGGAAAAGAATACAGTTCACTTAGAAGTTTAACTTCTCCAGCCAAACCAGCTGAAATGAGCTTTGCTGATATCGTGAAAGTAATGCAGGAACATTTAGAACAGTAACAATTGTTGATTGCAGAACAATTTAGGTTTCATAAGCAGAATCCAAAGGAAGGTGAGTCAACTTCAGCTTAGATGGCTGAATTGATGAAATTGTCCGAGCATTGTCAGTTTAGAGATGGGCTTAAAAATGCGCTGAGAGATTGTTTACTTTGGGGAAACTTACATGAAAGCATTCAAAAACAGCTACTAACTGAAGCACATCTTACATCTAAAAGAGTAATTGAAATCACAGTATCAATAGCAGACAGAGATGCAATTGAGTTGCAGTCAGGAATGAAAGTGAGCTTGAAGGAAAATGCAAAGTCTAAACAAAAGACTGCCGTGCTGAACAAATTATGTGACCATTGTGGCACGGGCTAACATACAACAGGCTAATACAGGTTTAAAGGTAAAACTTGCTGAAAATGCAACAAAATAAGACACATAGAACAAACGGACTGCACAAGGAAGAAACAAAGATAAAAAATCAAGTTGCAGTTTCAAAAATAGCACTAATCTGTATGCTGTTGATGAAAAATCCATTAATGATGAGAGTGACACAGGACTGCATAGCTTTGAGATTTACAATGTGAAAACTAATGGGAGACAAGCAATATGGCTTACACCATAAGTGAATGGCAAATTAATTAAAATGGAATTGGACACTGGCTCTGGTGTTTCAGTCATTACACAAAATAAGTATTTCAAAGATACTGAACTGAAGCCTGCATATATCCAACTGAGAACTTATAATGGAGAACTAATAATTCCTGAGAGGATGACAGCCAACAAGCTACAATGGGCTTGTATGTGGTAAAAACGGAAGGGACGACATGGTGAGGCCGTGATTGGCTGAGACAACTACAACTTGATTGGAGAACCATTCATCATTTGCATGTGACATTCCCTGCAATAGAGTGAAAAGTACTGGATGATGCCACAGCAGTGTCCAAAGGTGCCATTGAAACATTCAGACATATTAAGAGTAAAATAGTGTTGAATGAAAATGCCACACCAAAGTTCTACCTAGCCCGTCCAGTTCCTTATCCCCTCATGATAAAGTAGCCAGTGATAGAATGCAGCTGGGAGGAGAGCTGTGTATTTAATACTTGAGAACTATTATAAAAATACTGCTTGATTACACATTTTGTTTATGTTGTTCATTATGTAGGAAATAAATAAAGGCAATATGCCATTCCACCTCCACGTCATATGTGAGAGCCTCTCTAAGTAGACAGAGAAATCCTGGCTCCTGAGTTTTCCTTTCAAGTAGTTTCTGGAGTAACAAACCATATCAATGATTAATGCCTCCACAATCTCTTCATCTGCCTCTTTCAGAACCTTGAGTTCAGGTGCAACCTGTCCTTTTTGTACAAGTCATACCTTTCCCAGAAGAGATCTCAATGATCCAGAGATCAGAAACCCTTTCACCTTCACCAGTTCCTCTGCCAGGCATTCATCTGTCAAATCAGCCTATTCTTACCCTCACTGGCGTGTGGCACAGGCAGCAATCCAGAGATTATGACCCTGGAGGTCCCGCTGTTCAGCATTCTGCCTAATTCTCTAAATTTTCTTTTCAGGATCTCCTCCCTTTTCCTAACTACCAGTAGGTACCTCGACATCCGGCTGTTTACCCTCCCCCCTTTAGAATGGCATGGATCTGATCCGAGGCATCCCTGACCCGGGAACCTGGGGGGCAACATACCATCCAGGTGTCTTTTTCGTGTCCAGATTCTGCTTTCTGCTCCTCTAATTATGGAGTCCCCTGTCACTGCTGTACTCCTTTTCTCCCTCCTTTCTCTTCTGAGCCACAGGGTACTCAGACGTGCAGAAAGCAGAGGAGTTGGTGAGCTTTCCTGACTGTGCGGGATGTGTTCTGGGACCGTGAGAGGTTGTGTGTGACGTGTACTCGAGGAGCTTGAAACTACTCACAGTTTCCACTGCGGTGCCGCTGATGCAGGGGGGAGGGGGAGGGGTTGGTGAGTGGTGTGGTGGAGAGGTAAGTGCATGGACAATGGGTCCAATTCCATGGAGAAGTGAGTGACATTAACACCGACAGCAGAGACGCTGATGGATTCAGCTGCATTAGTGCAGACAGCAGGGCGCTGATTATCAAGTGGCTTTGTCAGTGTCACCAGTGGTGTAGAGAGATGGAGGGGGAGGGAGCGGGGAGGGTGGGCAGAAGAGGGAACAAGGACAGCAAAAGTAAGTGGGATAGATGGTGGGATGAGGGAGCATGGAAGAAAGGAGGAGCGACAAGGAAGGAGGAAGAGGGGACAGAGGAAGCCATTTGGAGGGTACTGGCAAACAGGAGAGAGGGAAGGAATGGGATGGGATGGGATTAGGACTGTGACAGAGACTGGGATGGGCTCCAGGATGGGGTGCCCTAACACAGACATGGTACCAGCAGCTCTGGCACAGAGACCATTCCCTACTGAACAGCCACAACATCTGAAGGTGGCTGGTGTCTCCCCAATACTTTCCCATGATGGCAGCTGTAGGAGCTGCTTGAGCACAGTAAGATCCCACAGGAGTGTACAGATGTTTCCTTATATTGTGTCTGAGGGACAGACACAAGCCTCTGAGCAAGAGGGACAGACATCTGACCCTCTCCACCATTGTGGCAGAGAGCACTGTTCACATTCACTGTTAGATAGATGGGAGCTCAGGAAACATTCCTGAAATTGTAGAAATCCTATGGGCCTTTTTAGAGCAGCTTGTGGTTGAACCCACTAGTGGATCAACTATTTTGGATTGGGTGTTGTGCAATCAGCTGGAAGTAATTAGAGAGCTTAATGTAAAGGAACCTTTAGGAGGCAGTGATCATAAAATGACAGAATTCGCCCTTCAATTTGAGAAGGAGAAGCTAAAGTCAGATATATCAGTATTATCACAAACAAGAGAAAATCTGCAGATGCTGGAAATCTGAGCAACACACACAAAATGCTGGAGGAACTCAGCAGGCCAGGCAGCATCAATGGAAAAAAGTACAGTAGACACTTCGGGCCAAAACCCTTCAGCAGGACCTTCTTTTCTGGTGAAAGGTTTTGACCTGAAACGTTGACTGTACTTTTTCTCCATAGATGCTGCTTGGCCTGCTGAGCTCCTCCAACATTTTGCATGTGTTTATCAGTATTATAGTGGAGTTAATGGAATTACAGAGGCATAAGAGAGGACCTAGTCAAAGTTGATTGGAAGGGAACACTAGCAGGGATGACAGCTGAACAACAATGGCTGGAGTTTCTGCGAGCAATTCAGAAGACACAGGATAGATACCTGACTACAGAAACTTTGAGACTAGTTATGAAATCTACCCATACCATCCTTTGGCCTTACCAGTTACATACTTAGATACTGAATACAACCGACCATCTTCCTCAGGCAAATGACAAGTCCCCCTAGAGACATCTCCTTATATACTCTCACAAGTGAGCAGGGTATGGGTGGGGCTTAATGTTCAATCCTGATCGGTTGGAACTGAATTGCCTATTCCTGACAAGTTAGTTTGAATTGGCCTTGTTCTGATGGTCGATTTTTTAGGCCTTTAGGAATATGTGGTCCCAGACTGCAGCTATTTTTACACTCTTAGAACATACATTTAGGCCCCCCACATGCTCCATCTCTCGTGATTCCATCATTTTTCTCTTGTAGGCATTCTCTTCCTTACCAAGGATGTTGGCCTCACCAAACCTTGGTCTACATGAGCATGCCAGGCAGTGTTCAGCAATCCCACTACGTTCTGCTCTCAGGTTTTTAAGGCACTTGAGAGCTTGTACGAAGTGGGACCTGAAATGCCTGAAAGTCACCTGGACCAGATGGTGTACAGCCCAGAGTTCTGAAAGAGGTGGCTGAGGAGATTATGGAGGCATTGGTAATGATCTTCTAAGAAGCAATAGATTCTGGCATGGTTCCGGAGTATTGGAAAATTGCAAATGTTGCTCCACTTTTCAAGAAGGGAGAGAGGCAGAAGAAAGGAAATAGATAGATAGATAGATAGATAGATAGATAGATAGATACTTTATTCATCCCCATTGGGAAATTCAACATTTTTTTCCAATGTCCCATACACTTGTTGTAGCAAAACTAATTACATACAATTACATACAATACTTAACTCAGTAAAAATATGATATGCCTCTAAATCACTCTCTCAAAAAGCATTAATAATAGCTTTTAAAAAGTTCTTAAATAGTTTACTTAAATACATTAAATACAATCAACCCCGGCACTTTAACATATCTTACTCCTGGCGGTTGAATTGTAAAACCTAATGGCATTGGGGAGTATTGACCTCTTCATCCTGTCTGAGGAGCATTGCATCGATAGCAACTTGTCGCTGAAACTGCTTCTCTGTCTCTGATTGGTGCTATGTAGAGGATGTTCAGGGTTGTCCATAATTGACCGTAGCCTACTCAGCGCTCTTCGCTCAGCTACCGATGTTATACTCTCCAGTACTTTGCCCACGACAGAGCCCGCCTTCCTTACCAGCTTATTAAGACGTGAGGCGTCCCTCTTCTTAATGCTGCCTCCCCAACACACCACCACAAAGAAGAGGGCGCTCTCCACAACTGACCTATAGAACATCTTCAGCATCTCACTACAGACGTTGAATGACGCCAACCTTCTAAGGAAGTACAGTCGACTCTGTGCCTTCCTACACAAGGCATCTGTGTTGGCAGTCCAGTCTAGCTTCTCGTCTAACTGTACTCCCAGATACTTGTAGGTCTTAACCTGCTCCACACATTCTCCATTAATGATAACTGGCTCCATATGAGGCCTAGATCTCCTAAAGTCCACCACCATCTCCTTGGTCTTGGTGATATTGAGACGCAGGTAGTTTGAGTTGCACCATATCACAAAGTCCTGTATCAGTTTCTTATACTCCTCCTCCTGTCCATTCCTGACACACCCCACTATGGCCGTGTCGTCAGCGAACTTCTGCACATGGCAGGACTCCGAGTTATATTGGAAGTCTGATGTGTACAGGGTGAACAGGACCGGAGAGAGCACGGTCCCCTGCGGCGCTCCTGTGCTGCTGACCACCATGTCAGACCTACAGTCTCCCAACCGCACATACTGAGGTCTATCTGTCAAGTAGTCCACTATCCAATCCACCATTACCAATTACCTGACAATGGTTGGAAAGATGTTAAAGTCGTTGTTAAGGACGTGGTTTTGGAGTACTTGGAGGCACATGATAAAATACGTCATAGTCCTTAAGGGAAAATCTTGCCTGACCAATGTGTTGGAATTCTTTGAAGAATAACAAGCAGGATAGACAAAAGAGAATTGGTTCGTTTGTGTGCTTGGATTTTCAGAGGACCTTTGACAAGGTGCCACACATGAGGCTGCTTAACAAATTAAGAACCCATGGTATGAGAGGAAAGATACCAGCACACTCTACTTCAGTGCTGCCTCCCCCACCCAGAGCCCCATCCTCTGACTCAGTGCTGGAGAAGGACATGCAGAGGTAACACAGCCACAGTGAATTAACACTGACTGATAGCTTCCTCTGCTCCGAGACAGGATATGATTACTTTCCCAAATCTGTGGCCATGCATCCGCCTTGTCTGAACCTTCAAAGTGTGGGGCCGGTGGAGATCAGTTCCCTGACCCACGCAACCTTTATCCCATCACTGCACTCCAGACTAAATATTTTCACAACCAATTCCTGAACCCACTCAACTGGATGCAATCTGTGACCCTCCTCCGGACAAAACAGCCCATCAATTCACACCTTTTACCCAGTGACTTCCTTCCAGCCCGATCCTAATGGCTTGATGTTGCAGGTCATAGACTCTCAGGCTGTTGCCTCAGTGGGTGATCTGACACAGGTGCTGAGGGCAGAGGTGTTGTGAGGGTTCAGTACAGTGGATCGGAATCAGAATCAGGTTTATTATCACTGACATGTCATGGAATGTGTTGTCATGTGGCAGCGGTATGGAGCCATATATAAAAAATTACTATAGGTTACATAAAGAACTGTGCTAAAGAGAAATAGTTAGGTAGTGTTCATTGATCATTTAGAAATCTGACTGTGGAGGTGAAGAACCTCCAAGTGTGGTCTCACGAGTGCTTTATAAAGCCTCAACATCACATCCCTGCTCTTATATTCTAGACCTCAAGAAATGAATGCCAACGTTGCATTTGCCTTCCTCACCACTGACTCAACCTGGAGGGTAACCTTTAGGGTATCCTGCACAAGGACTCCCAAGTCCCTTTGCATTTCTGCATTTTGAATTCTCTCCTCATCTAAATAATAGTCTGCCCATTTATTTCTTCCACCCAAGTGCATGACCAGACACTTTCCAACATTGTATTTCATTTGCCGCTTCTTTGCCCATTCCCCTATCTAAGTCTCTCTGCAGGCTCTCTGTTTCCTCAACACTACCCGCTCCTCCACCTATCTTTGTATCATCGGCAAACTTAGCCACAAATCCATTAATCCCATAGTCCAAATCATTGACATACATCGTAAAAAGCAGCGGTCCCAACACTGACCCCGTGGAACTTCACTGGTAAACGGCAGCCAGCCAGAATAGGATCCCTTTATTCCCACTCACTGCTTTCTGCCGATCAACCAATACTCCACTTACGCAAGTAACTTGCCTGTAATTCCATGGGTTCCCATCTTGCTAAGCAGCCTCATATGTGGCACCTTGTCAAAGGCCTTCTGAAAATCCAAGCACACCACATCTACTACATCTCCTTTGTCTACCCTGCTTGTAATTTCCTCAAAAAATTGCCGTAGGTTTGTCAGGCAGGATTTTCCTCTCAGGAAACCAAGCTGGCTTTGGCCTATCTTGTCATGCAGGTACTCCATAATCTCATCCCTAACAACCGATTCCAACAACTTCCCAACCATTGATATCAGGCTAACAGGTCTAAAGTTTCCTTTCTGCTGCCTCCATTCTTCTTAAATAGCGGAGTAACATTTGCAATTTTCCAGTCATCCTGTACAATGCGAGAGTCTATCGATTCTTGAAAGATCATTGTTAATGCCTCCGCAGTCTCTCCAGCTACTTCCTTCAGAACCCGAGGGTGTATTCCATCAGGTCCAGGAGAGTTATTCACCCTCAGACCATTAAGATTCCTGGGCACCTTCTCAGTCGTAATTTTCACTGCACAAACTTCACTTCCCTGACACTCTTGAATGTCCCGTATACTGCAGACATCATCCTCTGTGAAGACTGATGCAAAATATGCATTCAGTTCCTCTGCCATCTCTGCATCTCTCATTACAATACCTCCAGCATCATTTCGTATTGGTCCTATATCTACCCTCAACTCTCTTTCACCCTTTATATACTTAAAGAAGATTTTAGCATCTTCTTTGATATTAATTGCCAGCTCATATGCTGTGGCATCTGCTGTTGTAGTCTATCCTCCTCCAGGTTCAGAGCGTTGTGCATTCCAAGTTGCTCCTCTGCGCACCACCGTTGTAAAGGGTGAGTATTTGAATTCAATATGGAGATCAGGCTGTTGCCCATGTAGCAAGCTCCCCCTCTCCATACAGTTAATAAACACAAAGGAACGGCACAGACTGATACAGTTTGGTACTAGCAGCATCATGGGATATTCCAGTCAGCTTTGAACTCAATGTAAGACAGCCTTACCTACTCTGGTTCTGGATTTTTCCCTCAGGGTTTACCCCTGAAGCCTTCTCCGGTAGGACAGGCTAATGCAATATTAGTATTCATTCCAAGGGGACTAGAATATACAAATAAGGGTGTAATGCTGGGGCTTTATAAGTCATTGGTAAGACCACACTTGGAGAATTGTGAGCAGTTCTGGGCCCTTTATCTGAGAAAAGATGTGCTAGCATTGGAGACCATCCACAGGAGCTTCATGAGATGTATCCCGGGAATGAATGAGTTAACATACAAGGAGCATTTGGCTCTAGGCGTGTACTCACTGGAGTTTAGAAGAATGAGAGGGGATCTCATGGAAAACTATTGAATATTGAAAGGTCTGGATAGAGTGGATGTGGAGAGCATGTTTCCTATCGTGGTGGAGTCTAGGACCAGAGGGCACAGCCTCAGAATTGAGAGATTGTGAGATACGGAGACATTTCTTTAGCCAGAGGGTGGTGAGTTTGTGGAATTTGTTGCCACAGGCAGCTGTGAAGGCCAGGTCACTGGGTGTATTTAAGGCAGAGACTGATAGGTTCTTGATTGGACATGTCATCAAAGGTTACAGGGAGAAGGCTGGGAACTGCAGCTGAGGAAGAGATAGGAAAAAGGATCAGCCATGATGGAATGGCGGAGCAGACTCGATGGGCTGAATGGCCTAATTCTGCTCCTATGTCTTATGGTCTTCTGGGTGTCAAAGGTTATGGGGAAAGGCAGTGGAATGGGGTTGAGAGGGATAATAAATCAGCCATGATGGAATGGCGAACCAGACCCAATGGACCAAATGGCCTAATTCTCCTTCTAGTCCTCCCATCTTATGAAAATAAATATATATATAATTGCAATTTACGGCATATTTTATATATTGTAAAGTACTGCTGCCACAACACAACAAATTTCATGACATATGCAGATGGTAATAAACCTAATTCTGATTCTGAATGTGACAAGGTTTTTTTGAAGGTGTGTGTGATAGCCAGTGAGGGGTTAATGATTGGGGCAAGGGGTTAATGTCCATGTGGCAGCCAGTGAGGGGTTAATGATTGGGATGAGGGGTTAATGTCTGTGTGGCAGCCAGTGAGGGGTTAACAGCTGGGGCGAGGGGTTAATGATTGGAGCAAGGGGTTAATGATTGGGGTGAGGGGTTAATGTCTGTGTGGCAGCCAGTGAGGGGTTAACAGCTGGGGCGAGGGGTTAATGATTGGGACGAGGGGTTAATAGCTGGGGTGTAGGGTTAATGATTGGGGTGAGGGGTTAATGTCTGTGTGGCAGCCAGTGAGGGGTTAACAGCTGGGGCAAGGGGTTAATGATTGGGGTGAGGGGTTAATGTCTGTGTGGCAGCCAGTGAGGGGTTAACAGCTGGGGCGAGGGATTAATGATTGGAGCAAGGGGTTAATAGCTGGGGTGTAGGGTTAATGATTGGGGCAAGGGGTTAATGTCTGTGTGGCAGCCAGTGAGGGGTTAACAGCTGGGGCAAGGAGTTAATGATTGGGACGAGGGGTTAATAGCTGGGGTGTAGGGTTAATGATTGGGGCGAGGGGTTAATGTCTGTGTGGCAGCCAGTGAGGGGTTAACAGCTGGGGCGAGGGGTTAATGATTGGAGCAAGGGGTTAATAGCTGGGGTGTAGGGTTAATGATTGGGGCGAAGGGTTAATGTCTGTGTGGCAGCCAGTGAGGGGTTAACAGCTGGGGCGAGGGGTTAATGATTGGAGCAAGGGGTTAATAGCTGGGGTGTAGGGTTAATGATTGGGGCGAGGGGTTAATGTCTGTGTGGCAGCCAGTGAGGGGTTAACAGCTGGGGCAGCAGACGATGGATGCCGTTGGGATGGGCTGCAGCTGGCAGAGGGAGAGTGCTGGGCAGTGCTGGCTTGCTCAGACATGATGAGTGTCTCTCCCTCCGGGCGTTGGATGCAAACACAAATCACAGCTGCCACACACCATACCAATGCCGTGCTGTTGAAACTCTGTCCCGTTCCAGACACTGGCACTGAATAGCTTTGATCAGATTACTGATCGCAGGGCTGTCACATAGAGAAAAGGCCGCTGGCGCTCAGATAAACAGAAACTGCTGGAAATCTGAGCACGTCAGCAGGGTCTAGGGCCAGGGGAAGGAGTTGATGGCACGCTAGTGTAGTGGCTTGTGCACTGCTTCACAGCGCCAGTGATTGGGTTCAATTCCCACTGCAGACTGTACGGAGTTTGTACATTCTCCTTGTGACGGTGTGGGTTTCCTCCGGGTGCTCCGGTTCCCTAGCACAGTCCGAAGACGTACAGGTTCGGGTTGGTAACTTGTGCAAATGCTGTGGCAGTGCCGGAAACGTGGCAGGAACTGCGGGCTCACCGCTGCACCTCCTTCAACTGTGTTGGTAGTTGATGCAAATAACGCTTTCACTGAATGTGTGTGACAAATAAAACTAAGCTTTAAAAAATAAATGCAATGACTGGGTGGGAGGAGCAAGAGGAGGAGAGGGTTAAAGAGAAGGGATGTGTTGAAGTCCTATGCAGAAGCTGAAACACATAAGATTTAATACTCACCCATCCCTAGCTCAACACACTGACACACACACCCCCCGCTCAACACACTGACACACACACCCCCCCGCTCAACACACTGACACACTCACCCCCGGCTCAACACACTGACACACACACCCATCTCCAGCTCAACACACTGACACACACACCCCCCGCTCAACACACTGACACACACACCCCCCGCTCAACACACTGACACACCCCCCCCCAGCTCAACACACTGACACACACACCCATCCCCAGCTCAACACACTGACACACACACCCCCCGCTCAACACACTGACACACACACCCCCCGCTCAACACACTGACACACCCCCCCCCAGCTCAACACACTGACACACACACCCATCCCCGGCTCAACACACTGACACACACAACCCCAGCTCAACACACTGACACACACAACCCCGGCTCAACACACTGACACACCCCCGGCTCAACACACTGACACACACACCCATCCCCAGCTCAACACACTGACACACACAACCCCGGCTCAACACACTGACACACACAACCCCAGCTCAACACACTGACACACACACCCATCCCCAGCTCAACACACTGACACACACACCCATCCCCAGCTCAACACACTGACACACACAACCCCGGCTCAACACACTGACACACACAACCCCAGCTCAACACACTGACACACACAACCCCGGCTCAACACACTGACACACCCCCGGCTCAACACACTGACACACACACCCATCCCCAGCTCAACACACTGACACACACACCCCCCGCTCAACACACTGACACACACACCCCCCGCTCAACACACTGACACACCCCCCCCCAGCTCAACACACTGACACACACACCCATCCCCGGCTCAACACACTGACACACACAACCCCAGCTCAACACACTGACACACACAACCCCGGCTCAACACACTGACACACCCCCGGCTCAACACACTGACACACACACCCATCCCCAGCTCAACACACTGACACACACAACCCCGGCTCAACACACTGACACACCCCCGGCTCAACACACTGACACACACACCCATCCCCAGCTCAACACACTGACACACACACCCCCGGCTCAACACACTGACACACACACCCATCCCCAGCTCAACACACTGACACACACAACCCCGGCTCAACACACTGACACACACAACCCCAGCTCAACACACTGACACACACACCCATCCCCAGCTCAACACACTGACACACACACCCATCCCCAGCTCAACACACTGACACACACAACCCCGGCTCAACACACTGACACACCCCCGGCTCAACACACTGACACACACACCCATCCCCAGCTCAACACACTGACACACACAACCCCGGCTCAACACACTGACACACCCCCGGCTCAACACACTGACACACACACCCATCCCCAGCTCAACACACTGACACACACACCCATCCCCAGCTCAACACACTGACACACACACCCCCGGCTCAACACACTGACACACACACCCATCCCCAGCTCAACACACTGACACACACAACCCCGGCTCAACACACTGACACACCCCCGGCTCAACACACTGACACACACACCCATCCCCAGCTCAACACACTGACACACACACCCATCCCCAGCTCAACACACTGACACACTCACCCCCGGCTCAACACACTGACACACAC
>NC_133135.1:1625000-1710309 GCF_048418815.1 Hemitrygon akajei | reverse complement strand
ACACACCCTCCCCTCTCCTGTAAAAATCACCCCAGGCTGGTGTTCCCACACACCTACCCCTCTCCCTGTAAAACTCACCCCAGGCTGTTGTTCCACACACCCGCCCTCTCCCTGTAAAAATCACCCCAGGCTGGTGTTCCACACACCCACCCCTCTCCCTGTAAAACTCACCCCAGGCTGTTGTTCCACACACCCGCCCCTCTCCCTGTAAAAATCACCCCAGGCTGGTGTTCCACACACCCACCCCCTCTCCCTGTAAAACTCACCCCAGGCTGTTGTTCCACACACCCACCCCTCTCCCTGTAAAAATCACCCCAGGCTGGTGTTCCACACACCCGCCCCTCTCCCTGTAAAACTCACACCCAGGCTGTTGTTCCACACACCCGCCCCTCTCCCTGTAAAAAGCACCCCAGGCTGTTGTTCCACACACCCCACCCCTCTCCCTGTAAAACTCACCCCAGGCTGTTGTTCCACACACCCACCCCCTCTCCCTGTAAAAATCACCCCAGGCTGGTGTTCCACACACCCACCCCTCTCCCTGTAAAACTCACCCCAGGCTGGTGTTCCACACACCAACCCCTCTCCGTTGTAAAAATCACCCCAGGCTGGTGTTCCACACACCCACCCCTCTCCCTGTAAAAGTCACCCCAGGCTGGTGGTTCCACACACCAACCCCTCTCCCTGTAAAAATCACCCAAGGCTGTTGTTCCACACACCCACCCCTCTCCGTGCAAAAATCACCCCAGTCTGTTGTTCCACACACCCCACCCTCTCCGTCTAAAAATCACCCCAGTCTGGTGTTCCACACACTCACCCCTCTCCCTTTAAAAATCACCCCAGTCTGGTGTTCCCCACACCCACCCCTCTCCGTCTAAAAATCACCCCAGGCTGGTGTTCCACACACACACCCCTCTCCGTGCAAAAATCACCCCAGTCTGGTGTTCCACACACCCACCCCTCTCCCTGTAAAAATCACCCAAGGCTGTTGTTCCACACACCCACCCCACTCCGTGCAAAAATCAACCCAGGCTGTTGTTCCACACACACACCCCTCTCCGTGCAAAAAATCACCCCAGTCTGGTGTTCCACACACCCACCCCTCTCCCTGTAAAAATCACCCAAGGCTGTTGTTCCACACACCCACCCCTCTCCGTGCAAAAATCACCCCAGTCTGGTGTTCCACACACCCACCCCTCTCCGTCTAAAACTCACCCCAGACTGTTGTTCCACACACACACACCCCTCTCCGTGCAAAAATCACCCCAGGCTGGTGTTCCACACACCCACCCCTCTCCCTGTAAAAATCACCCCAGGTTGGTGTTCCACACACCAACCCCTCTCTGTCTAAAAATCACCCCAGGCTGGTGTTCCACACACCTACCCCTCTCCGTCTAAAAATCACCCCAGGCTGGCGTTCCACACACCCACCCCTCTCCGTGTAAAAATCACCCCAGGTCTGGCGTTCCACACACCCACCCCTCTCCGTGTAAAAATCACCCCAGGGTGGTGTTCCACACACTACCCCCTCTCCCTGTAAAAATCACCACCCAGGCTGGTGTTCCACACCACCCACCCCTCTCCGTCTAAAAATCACCGAAGGCTGGCGTTCCACACACCCACCCCCTCTCCGTGTAAAAATCACCCCCAGGCTGGCGTTCCCACACACCCACCCCTCTCCGTGTAAAAATCACCCCAGGCTAGTGTTCCACACACACACCCCTCTCCGTGTAAAACTCACCCCGGGCTGGTGTTCCACCACACCCCACCCCTCTCCGTCTAAAAATCACCCCAGGCTGGCGTTCCCACACACCCACCCCTCTCCGTGTAAAAATCACCCCGGGCTGGTGTTCCCACACACACACCCCTCTCCGTGTAAAACTCACCCCAGGCTGGTGTTCCACACACCCACCCCTCTCCCAGTAAAAATCACCCCAGGCTGGTGTTCCACACACCCACCCCTCTCCGTGTAAAAATCACCCCAGGCTGGTGTTCCACACACCCACCCCTCCCCCTGTAAAAATCACCCCAGGCTGGTGTTCCACACACCCACCCCTCTCCGTCTAAAAATCACCCCAGGCTGGTGTTCCACACACCCCACCCCTCTCCGTGTAAAAATCACCCCAGGCTGGTGTTCCACACACCCACCCCCTCTCCGTGTAAAAATCACCCCAGGCTGGTCTTCCACACACACACCCCTCTCCGTGCAAAAATCACCCCAGTCTGGTGTTCCACACACCCACCCCTCTCCGTCTAAAAATCACCCCAGGCTGGCGTTCCACACACCCACCCCTCTCCATGTAAAAATCACCCCAGGCTGGTGTTCCACACACCCACCCCTCTCGTGTAAAAATCACCCTAGTCTGGTGTTCCCACCACTACCCAACCCCTCTCCCTGTAAAAATCACCCCCAGGGTGGTGTTCCACACACCTATCCCTCTCCCTGTAAAAATCACCCCAGGCTGTTGTTCCACACACACACCCCTCTCCGGGCAAAAATCACCCCAGTCTGGTGTTCCACACACCCACCCCTCTCCGTCTAAAAATCACCCCAGTCTGGTGTTCCACACACCCACCCCTCTCCGTCTAAAAATCACCCCAGGCTGTTGTTCCACACACCACACCCCTCTCCGTGCAAAAATCACCCCAGTCTGGTGTTCCACACACCCAACCTCTCCGTCTAAAAATCACCCCCAGGCTGGCGTTCAACACACCCCACCCCTCTCCGTGTAAAAATCACCCCAGGCTGGCGTTCCACACACCCACCCCTCTCCGTGTAAAAATCACCCCAGGCTGGTGTTCCACACACACACCCCACTCCGTGTAAAACTCACCCCAGGCTGGTGTTCCACACACCCACCCCTCTCCGTCTAAAAATCACCCCAGGCTGGCGTTCCACACACCCACCCCTCTCCGTGTAAAAATCACCCCAGGCTGGTGTTCCACACACCCACCCCTCTCCGTGTAAAAATCACCCCAGGCTGGTGTTCCACACACACACCCCTCTCCGTGTAAAACTCACCCCAGGCTGGTGTTCCACACACCCACCCCTCTCCGTGTAAAAATCACCCAGGCTGGCGTTCCACACACCAACCCCTCTCCCTGTAAAAATCACCGCAGGCTGGTGTTCCACACACCCACCCCTCTCCCTCTAAAAATCACCACAGGCTGGTGTTCCACACACCCACCCCCTCTCCCTGTAAAACTCACCCCAGGCTGTTGTTCCACACACCTACCCCTCTCCCTGTAAAAATCTCCCCAGGCTGGTGTTCCACACACCCACCCCTCTCCCTGTAAAACTCACCCCAGGCTGTTGTTCCACACACCTACCCCTCTCCGTGTAAAAATCACCCCAGGCTGGTGTTCCACACACCCACCCCTCTCCCTGTAAACTCACCCCAGGCTGTTGTTCCACACACCCTCCCCTCTCCCCTGTAAAAATCACCCCAGCTGGTGTTCCACACACCTACCCCCTCTCCCTGTAAAACTCACCCCAGGCTGTTGTTCCAAACACCCGCCCCTCTCCCTGTAAAAATCACCCCAGGCTGGTGTTCCACACACCCACCCCTCTCCCTGTAAAACTCACCCCCAGGCTGTTGTTCCACACACCCGCCCCTCTCCCTGTAAAATCACCCCAGGCTGGTGTTCCACACACCCGCCCCTCTCCCTGTAAAACTCACCCCAGGCTGTTGTTCCACACACCCACACCCCTCTCCCTGTAAAAATCACCCCAGGCTGGTGTTCCACACACCCGCCCCTCTCCCTGTAAAAACTCACCCCCAGGCTGTTGTTCCACACACCCCGCCCTCTCCCTGTAAAAAGCACCCCAGGCTGTTGTTCCACACACCCACCCCTCTCCCTGTAAAACTCACCCCAGCTGTTGTTCCACACACCCACCCCTCTCCCTGTAAAAATCACCCCAGGCTGGTGTTCCACACACCCACCCCTCTCCCTGTAAAACTCACCCCAGGCTGGTGTTCCACACACCAACCCCCTCTCCGTGTAAAAATCACCCCAGGCTGGTGTTCCACACCACCCACCCCTCTCCCTGTAAAACTCACCCCAGGCTGGTGTTCCACACACCAACCCCCTCTCCCTGTAAAAATCACCCAAGGCTGTTGTTCCACACACCCACCCCTCTCCGTCTAAAAATCACCCCAGGCTGGCGTTCCACACACCCACCCCCTCTCCATGTAAAAATCACCCCAGGCTGGTGTTCCACACACCCACCCCTCTCCGTGTAAAAATCACCCTAGTCTGATGTTCCACATACCCACCCCTCTCCCTGTAAAAATCACCCCAGGGTGGTGTTCCACACACCTATCCCTCTCCCTGTAAAAATCACCCCAGGCTGTTGTTCCACACACACACCCCTCTCCGGGCAAAAATCACCCCAGTCTGGTGTTCCACACACCCACCCCTCTCCGTCTAAAAATCACCCCAGTCTGGTGTTCCACACACCCCACCCCTCTCCGTCTAAAAATCACCCCAGGCTGTTGTTCCACACACACACCCCTCTCCGTGCAAAAATCACCCCAGTCTGGTGTTCCACACACCCAACTCTCTCCGTCTAAAAATCACCCCAGGCTGGCGTTCAACACACCCACCCCTCTCCGTGTAAAAATCACCCCAGGCTGGCGTTCCACACACCCACCCCTCTCCGTGTAAAATCACCCCAGGCTGGTGTTCCACACACACACCCCACTCCGTGTAAAACTCACCCCAGGCTGGTGTTCCACACACCCACCCCTCTCCGTCTAAAAATCACCCCAGGCTGGCGTTCCACACACACCCACCCCTCTCCGTGTAAAAATCACCCCAGGCTGGTGTTCCACACACCCACCCCTCTCCGTGTAAAAATCACCCCCAGGCTGGTGTTCCACACACACACCCCTCTCCGTGTAAAACTCACCCCAGGCTGGTGTTCCACACACCCACCCCTCTCCGTGTAAAAATCACCCCAGGCTGGCGTTCCACACACCAACCCCCTCTCCCTGTAAAAATCACCGCAGGCTGGTGTTCCACACACCCACCCCTCTCCCTCTAAAAAATCACCACAGGCTGGTGTTCCACACACCCACCCCTCTCCCTGTAAAACTCACCCCAGGCTGTTGTTCCACACACCTACCCCTCTCCCTGTAAAAATCTCCCCAGGCTGGTGTTCCACACACCCACCCCTCTCCCTGTAAAACTCACCCAGGCTGTTGTTCCACACACCTACCCCTCTCCGTGTAAAAATCACCCCAGGCTGGTGTTCCACACACCCACCCCTCTCCCTGTAAAACTCACCCCAGGCTGTTGTTCCACACACCCTCCCCCTCTCCCTGTAAAAATCACCCCAGGCTGGTGTTCCACACACCTACCCCTCTCCCTGTAAAACTCACCCCAGGCTGTTGTTCCACACACCCCGCCCCTCTCCCTGTAAAAATCACCCCAGGCTGGTGTTCCACACACCCACCCCTCTCCCTGTAAAACTCACCCCAGGCTGTTGTTCCACACACCCGCCCCTCTCCCTGTAAAAATCACCCCAGGCTGGTGTTCCACACACCCACCCCTCTCCCTGTAAAACTCACCCCAGGCTGTTGTTCCACACACCCACCCCCTCTCCCTGTAAAAATCACCCCAGGCTGGTGTTCCACACACCCGCCCCTCTCCCTGTAAAACTCACCCCAGGCTGTTGTTCCACACACCCCGCCCCTCTCCCTGTAAAAAGCACCCCAGGCTGTTGTTCCACACACCCACCCCTCTCCCTGTAAAACTCACCCCAGGCTGTTGTTCCACACACCCCACCCCTCTCCCTGTAAAAATCACCCCAGGCTGGTGTTCCACACACCCACCCCTCTCCCTGTAAAACTCACCCCAGGCTGGTGTTCCACACACCAACCCCTCTCCGTGTAAAAATCACCCCAGGCTGGTGTTCCACACACCCACCCCTCTCCCTGTAAAAGTCACCCCAGGCTGGTGTTCCACACACCAACCCCTCTCCCTGTAAAAATCACCCAAGGCTGTTGTTCCACACACCCACCCCTCTCCGTGCAAAAATCACCCCAGTCTGTTGTTCCACACACCCACCCCTCTCCGTCTAAAAATCACCCCAGTCTGGTGTTCCACACACTCACCCCCTCTCCCTTTAAAAATCACCCCAGTCTGGTGTTCCCCACACCCACCCCTCTCCGTCTAAAAATCACCCCAGGCTGGTGTTCCACACACACACCCCCCCTCTCCGTGCAAAAATCACCCCAGTCTGGTGTTCCACACACCCACCCCTCTCCCTGTAAAAATCACCCAAGGCTGTTGTTCCACACACCCACCCCACTCCGTGCAAAAATCAACCCAGGCTGTTGTTCCACACACACACCCCTCTCCGTGCAAAAATCACCCCAGTCTGGTGTTCCACACACCCACCCCTCTCCCTGTAAAAATCACCCAAGGCTGTTGTTCCACACACCCACCCCTCTCCGTGCAAAAATCACCCCAGTCTGGTGTTCCACACACCCACCCCTCTCCGTCTAAAAATCACCCCAGGCTGTTGTTCCACACACCCACCCCTCTCCGTCTAAAAATCACCCCAGGCTGGTGTTCCACACACCCACCCCCCTCCCTGTAAAACTCACCCCAGGCTGGTGTTCCACATACCCACCGCTCTCCCTGTAAAAATCAGCCCAGGGTGGTGTTCCACACACCTACCCCTCTCCCTGTAAAAATCACCCCAGGCTGTTGTTCCACACACCCACCCCTCTCCCTGTAAAAATCACCCCAGGCTGGTGTTCCACACACCAACCCCTCTCCGTCTAAAAAATCACCCCAGGCTGGTGTTCCACACACCTACCCCTCTCCGTCTAAAAATCACCCCAGGCTGGCGTTCCACACACCAACCCCTCTCCGTGTAAAAATCACCCCAGGCTGGTGTTCCACACACCCACCCCTCTCCCTGTAAAACTCACCCCAGGCTGGTGTTCCACACACCAACCCCCTCTCCCTGTAAAATCACCCAAGGCTGTTGTTCCACACACCCACCCCTCTCCGTGCAAAAATCACCCCAGTCTGTTGTTCCACACACCCACCCCTCTCCGTGTAAAAATCACCCCAGTCTGTTGTTCCACACACCCACCCCTCTCCGTCTAAAATCACCCCAGGCTGGCGTTCCACACACCCACCCCTCTCCGTGTAAAAATCACCCCAGGCTGGTGTTCCACACACCCCACCCCTCTCCGTGTAAAAATCACCCCAGGCTGGTGTTCCACACACACACCCCTCTCCGTGTAAAACTCACCCCAGGCTGGTGTTCCACACACCCCCCCCTCTCCGTGTAAAAATCACCCCAGGCTGGCGTTCCACACACCAACCCCTCTCCCTGTAAAAATCACCGCAGTGTTCCACACACCCACCCCTCTCCCTCTAAAAATCACCACAGGCTGGTGTTCCACACACCCACCCCTCTCCCTGTAAAACTCACCCCAGGCTGTTGTTCCACACACCTACCCCTCTCCCTGTAAAAATCTCCCCAGGCTGGTGTTCCACCCACACCCACCCCTCTCCCTGTAAAACTCACCCCAGGCTGTTGTTCCACACACCTACCCCTCTCCGTGTAAAAATCACCCCAGGCTGGTGTTCCACACACCCACCCCTCTCCCTGTAAAACTCACCCCAGGCTGTTGTTCCACACACCCTCCCCTCTCCCTGTAAAAATCACCCAGGCTGGTGTTCCACACACCTACCCCTCTCCCTGTAAAACTCACCCCAGGCTGTTGTTCCACACACCCGCCCCTCTCCTGGTAAAAATCACCCCAGGCTGGTGTTCCACACACCCACCCCTCTCCCTGTAAAACTCACCCCAGGCTGTTGTTCCACACACCCCGCCCCTCTCCCTGTAAAAATCACCCCAGGCTGGTGTTCCACACACCCACCCCTCTCCCTGTAAAACTCACCCCCAGGCTGTTGTTCCACACACCCACCCCTCTCCCTGTAAAAATCACCCAGGCTGGTGTTCCACACACCCGCCCCTCTCCCTGTAAAACTCACCCCAGGCTGTTGTTCCACACACCCCCGCCCCTCTCCCTGTAAAAAGCACCCCCAGGCTGTTGTTCCACACACCCACCCCTCTCTCCTGTAAAACTCACCCCAGGCTGTTGTTCCACACACCCACCCCTCTCCCTGTAAAAATCACCCCAGGCTGGTGTTCCACACACCCACCCCTCTCCCTGTAAAACTCACCCCCAGGCTGGTGTTCCACACACCAACCCCTCTCCGTGTAAAAATCACCCCAGGCTGGTGTTCCCACACACCCCACCCCTCTCCCTGTAAAAGTCACCCCAGGCTGGTGTTCCACACACCAACCCCTCTCCCTGTAAAAATCACCCAAGGCTGTTGTTCCACACACCCACCCCCTCTCCGTGCAAAAATCACCCCAGTCTGTTGTTCCACACACCCCACCCCTCCTCCGTCTAAAAATCACCCCAGTCTGGTGTTCCACACACTCACCCCTCTCCCTTTAAAATCACCCCAGTCTGGTGTTCCCCACACCCACCCCTCTCCGTCTAAAAATCACCCCAGGCTGGTGTTCCACACACCACACCCCCTCTCCGTGCAAAAATCACCCCAGTCTGGTGTTCCACACACCCACCCCCTCTCCCTGTAAAAATCACCCAAGGCTGTTGTTCCACACACCCACCCCACTCCGTGCAAAAATCAACCCAGGCTGTTGTTCCACACACACACCCCTCTCCGTGCAAAAATCACCCCAGTCTGGTGTTCCACACACACCCACCCTCTCCCTGTAAAAATCACCCAAGGCTGTTGTTCCACACACCACACCCTCTCCGTGCAAAAATCACCCCAGTCTGGTGTTCCACACACCCACCCCTCTCCGTCTAAAAATCACCCCAGGCTGTTGTTCCACACACCCACCCCTCTCCGTCTAAAAATCACCCCAGGCTGGTGTTCCACACACCACCCCCCCTCCCTGTAAAACTCACCCCAGGCTGGTGTTCCACATACCCACCGCTCTCCCTGTAAAAATCAGCCCAGGGTGGTGTTCCACACACCTACCCCTCTCCCTGTAAAAATCACCCCAGGCTGTTGTTCCACACACCCACCCCTCTCCCTGTAAAAATCACCCCAGGCTGGTGTTCCACACACCAACCCCTCTCCGTCTAAAAATCACCCCAGGCTGGTGTTCCACACACCTACCCCTCTCCGTCTAAAAATCACCCCAGGCTGGCGTTCCACACACCAACCCCTCTCCGTGTAAAAATCACCCCAGGCTGGTGTTCCACACACCCACCCCTCTCCTGTAAAACTCACCCCAGGCTGGTGTTCCACACACCAACCCCTCTCCCTGTAAAAATCACCCAAGGCTGTTGTTCCACACACCCACCCCTCTCCGTGCAAAAATCACCCCAGTCTGTTGTTCCACACACCCACCCCTCTCCGTGTAAAAATCACCCCAGTCTGTTGTTCCACACACCCACCCCTCTCCGTCTAAAAATCACCCCAGGCTGGTGTTCCACACACCCACCCCTCTCCCTGTAAAACTCACCCCCAGGCTGTTGTTCCACACACCCTCCCCTCTCCCTGTAAAAATCACCCCAGGCTGGTGTTCCACACACCTACCCCCTCTCCCTGTAAAACTCACCCCAGGCTGTTGTTCACACACACCCGACCCTCTCCCTGTAAAAATCACCCCAGGCTGGTGTTCCACACACCCACCCCTCTCCCTGTAAAACTCACCCCAGGCTGTTGTTCCACACACCCGCCCCTCTCCCTGTAAAAATCACCCCAGGCTGGTGTTCCACACACCCACCCCTCTCCCTGTAAAACTCACCCCAGGCTGTTGTTCCACACACCCACCCCCTCTCCCTGTAAAAATCACCCCAGGCTGGTGTTCCACACACCCGCCCCTCTCCCTGTAAAACTCACCCCAGGCTGTTGTTCCACACACCCGCCCCTCTCCCTGTAAAAAGCACCCCAGGCTGTTGTTCCACACACCCACCCCTCTCCTGTAAAACTCACCCCAGGCTGTTGTTCCACACACCCACCCCTCTCCCTGTAAAAATCACCCCAGGCTGGTGTTCCACACACCCTCCCCTCTCCCTGTAAAACTCACCCCAGGCTGGTGTTCCACACACCAACCCCTCTCCGTGTAAAAATCACCCCAGGCTGGTGTTCCACACACCCCACCCCTCTCCCCTGTAAAACTCACACCCCAGGCTGGTGTTCCACACACCAACCCCTCTCCCTGTAAAAATCACCCAAGGCTGTTGTTCCACACACCCACCCCTCTCCGTGCAAAAATCACCCCAGTCTGTTGTTCCACACACCCACCCCTCTCCGTCTAAAAATCACCCCAGGCTGGTGTTCCACACACTCACCCCTCTCCCTTTAAAATCACCCCAGTCTGGTGTTCCCCACACCCCACCCCTCTCCGTCTAAAAATCACCCCAGGCTGGTGTTCCACACACACACCCCTCTCCGTGCAAAAATCACCCCAGTCTGGTGTTCCACACACCCACCCCTCTCCCTGTAAAAATCACCCAAGGCTGTTGTTCCACACACCCCACCCCCACTCCGTCCTAAAAATCACCCCAGGCTGGTGTTCCACACACCCCACCCCTCTCCGTCTAAAAATCAACCCAGGCTGTTGTTCCACACACACACCCCTCTCCGTGCAAAAATCACCCCAGTCTGGTGTTCCCACACACCCCACCCCTCTCCCTGTAAAAATCACCCAAGGCTGTTGTTCCACACACCCACCCCCTCTCCGTGCAAAAATCACCCCAGTCTGGTGTTCCCACACACCCACCCCCTCTCCGTCTAAAAATCACCCCAGGCTGTTGTTCCACACACCCACCCCTCTCCGTCTAAAAATCACCCCAGGCTGGTGTTCCACACACCCACCCCCCTCCCTGTAAAACTCACCCCAGGCTGGTGTTCCACATACCCACCGCTCTCCCTGTAAAAATCAGCCCAGGGTGGTGTTCCACACACCTACCCCTCTCCCTGTAAAAATCACCCCAGGCTGTTGTTCCACACACCCACCACCCCTCTCCCTGTAAAAAATCACCCCAGGCTGGTGTTCCACACACCAACCCCTCTCCGTCTAAAAATCACCCCAGGCTGGTGTTCCACACACCTACCCCTCTCCGTCTAAAAATCACCCCAGGCTGGCGTTCCACACACCAACCCCTCTCCGTGTAAAAATCACCCCAGGCTGGTGTTCCACACACCCACCCCTCTCCCTGTAAAACTCACCCCAGGCTGGTGTTCCACACACCAACCCCTCTCCCTGTAAAAATCACCCAAGGCTGTTGTTCCACACACCCCACCCCTCTCCGTGCAAAAATCACCCCAGTCTGTTGTTCCACACACCCACCCCTCTCCGTCTAAAAATCACCCCAGGTGGGTGTGTTCCACACACCCACCCCCTCTCCGTGTAAAAATCACCCCAGTCTGTTGTTCCACACACCCCACCCCCTCTCCGTCTAAAAATCACCCCAGTCTGTTGTTCCACACACCCACCCCTCTCCGTCTAAAAATCACCCCAGGCTGGTGTTCCACACACCCACCCCTCTCCCTTTAAAAATCACCCCAGTTTGGTGTTCCCCACACCCACCCCCTCTCCGTCTAAAAATCACCCCAGGCTGGTGTTCCACACACCCACCCCTCTCCGTGTAAAAATCACCCCCAGTCTGTTGTTCCACACACCCACCCCTCTCCGTCTAAAAATCACCCCAGGCTGGTGTTCCACAGCACCCACCCCTCTCCGTGTAAAAATCACCCCAGTCTGTTGTTCCACACACCCACCCCCTCTCCGTCTAAAAAATCACCCCAGTCTGTTTTTCCACACACCCCACCCCTCTCCGTCTAAAAATCACCCCAGGCTGGTGTTCCACACACCCACCCCTCTCCCTTTAAAAATCACCCCCAGTTTGGTGTTCCCCAACACCCACCCCCTCTCCGTCTAAAAATCACCCCAGGCTGGTGTTCCACACACACACCCCTCTCCGTGCAAAAATCACCCCAGTCTGGTGTTCCACACACCCACCCCCTCTCCTGTGAAAATCACCCAAGGCTGTTGTTCCACACACCCACCCCACTCCGTGCAAAAATCACCCCAGTCTCGTGTTCCACACACCCACCCCCTCTCCGTGTAAAAATCACCCCAGGCTGGTGTTCCACACACACACCCCTCTCCGTGCAAAAATCACCCCAGTCTGGTGTTCCACACACCCACCCCTCTCCGTCTAAAAATCACCCCAGGCTGGCGTTCCACACACCCACCCCTCTCCATGTAAAAATCACCCCAGGCTGGTGTTCCACACACCCACCCCTCTCCGTGTAAAAATCACCCCAGTCTGGTGTTCCACATACCCACCCCTCTCCCTGTAAAAATCACCCCAGGGTGGTGTTCCACACACCTACCCCTCTCCCTGTAAAAATCACCCCAGGCTGTTGTTCCACACACACACACCCCTCTCCGGGCAAAAATCACCCCAGTCTGGTGTTCCACACACCCACCCCTCTCCGTCTAAAAATCACCCCAGTCTGGTGTTCCACACACCCACCCCTCTCCGTCTAAAAATCACCCCAGGCTGTTGTTCCACACACACACCCCTCTCCGTGCAAAAATCACCCCAGTCTGGTGTTCCACACACCCAACTCTCTCCGTCTAAAAATCACCCCAGGCTGGCGTTCCAAACACCCACCCCTCTCCGTGTAAAAATCACCCCAGGCTGGCGTTCCACACACCCCACCCCACTCCCTGTAAAAATCACCCCAGGCTGGTGTTCCACACACCCACCCCTCTCCCTGTAAAACTCACCCCAGGCTGTTGTTCCACACACCCCGCCCCTCTCCCTGTAAAAAGCACCCCAGGCTGTTGTTCCTCACACCCACCCCTCTCCCAGTAAAACTCACCCCAGGCTGTTGTTCCACACACCCGCCCCTCTCCCTGTAAAAATCACCCCAGGCTGGTGTTCCACACACCCACCCTCTCCCTGTAAAACTCACCCCAGGCTGTTGTTCCACACACCCCGCCCCTCTCCCCTGTAAAAATCACCCCCAGGCTGGTGTTCCACACACCCACCCCTCTCCGTGTAAAAATCACCCCAGCTGGTGTTCCACACACCACCCACCCCTCTCCCTGTAAAACTCACCCCAGGCTGGTGTTCCACACACCAACCCCTCTCCGTGTAAAAATCACCCCAGGCTGGTGTTGCACACACCCACCCCTCTCCCTGTAAAACTCACCCCAGGCTGGTGTTCCACACACCAACCCCTCTCCCTGTAAAAATCACCCAAGGCTGTTGTTCCACACACCCACCCCTCTCCGTGCAAAAATCACCCCAGCCCGTCTGTTGTTCCACACACCCACCCCTCTCCGTCTAAAAATCACCCCAGGCTGGTGTTCCACACACCCCACCCCTCTCCCTTTAAAAATCACCCCAGTCTGGTGTTCCCCACACCCACCCCCTCTCCGTCTAAAGATCACCCCAGGCTGGTGTTCCACACACACACCCCTCTCCGTGCAAAAATCACCCCAGTCTGGTGTTCCACACACCCCACCCCCTCTCCCTGTAAAAATCACCCAAGGCTGTTGTTCCACACACCCCACCCCACTCCGTGCAAAAATCACCCCAGTCTCGTGTTCCACACACCCACCCCTCTCCGTGTAAAAATCACCCCAGGCTGTTGTTCCACACACACACCCTCTCCGTGCAAAAATCACCCCAGTCTGGTGTTCCACACACCCACCCCCTCTCCCTGTAAAAATCACCCAAGTCTGTTGTTCCACACCACCCACCCCTCTCCGTGCAAAAATCACCCCAGTCTGGTGTTCCACACACCCACCCCTCTCCGTCTAAAAATCACCCCAGGCTGTTGTTCCACACACCCACCCCTCTCCGTCTAAAAATCACCCCAAGGGTGGTGTTCCACACACCTACCCCTCTCCGTGTAAAAATCACCCCAGGCTGTTGTTCCACACACACACCCCTCTCCCTGTAAAAATCACCCCAGGGTGGTGTTCCACACACCTACCCCTCTCCGTGTAAAAATCACCCCAGGCTGGTGTTCCACACACCCACCCCTCTCCCTGTAAAAATCACCCCAGGCTGGTGTTCCACACACCAACCCCTCTCTGTCTAAAAATCACCCCAGGCTGGTGTTCCACACACCTACCCCTCTCCGTCTAAAAATCACCCCAGGCTGGCGTTCCACACACCCACCCCTCTCCGTGTAAAAATCACCCCAGGCTGGCGTTCCACACACCCACCCCTCTCCGTGTAAAAATCACCCCAGGGTGGTGTTCCACACACCTACCCCTCTCCCTGTAAAAATCACCCCAGGCTGGTGTTCCACACACCCACCCCTCTCCGTCTAAAAATCACCGCAGGCTGGCGTTCCACACACCCACCCCTCTCCGTGTAAAAATCACCCCAGGCTGGCGTTCCACACACCCACCCCTCTCCGTGTAAAAATCACCCCAGGCTGGTGTTCCACACACACACCCCTCTCCGTGTAAAACTCACCCCAGGCTGGTGTTCCACACACCCACCCCTCTCCGTCTAAAAATCACCCCAGGCTGGCGTTCCACACACCCACCCCTCTCCGTGTAAAAATCACCCCGGGCTGGTGTTCCACACACACTCCCCTCTCCGTGTAAAACTCACCCCAGGCTGGTGTTCCACACACCCACCCCTCTCCCAGTAAAAATCACCCCAGGCTGGTGTTCCACACACCCACCCCTCTCCGTGTAAAAATCACCCCAGGCTGGTGTTCCACACACCCACCCCTCCCCCTGTAAAAATCACCCCAGGCTGGTGTTCCACACACCCACCCCTCTCCGTCTAAAAATCACCCCAGGCTGGTGTTCCACACACCCAACCCTCTCCGTGTAAAAATCACCCCAGGCTGGTGTTCCACACACCCACCCCTCTCCGTGTAAAAATCACCCCAGGCTGGTGTTCCACACACACACCCCTCTCCGTGCAAAAATCACTCCAGTCTGGTGTTCCACACACCCACCCCTCTCCGTCTAAAAATCACCCCAGGCTGGCGTTCCACACACCCACCCCTCTCCGTGCAAAAATCACCCCAGTCTGGTGTTCCACACACCCACCCCTCTCCCAGTAAAAATCACCCCAGGCTGGTGTTCCACACACCCACCCCTCTCCGTGTAAAAATCACCCCAGGCTGGTGTTCCACACACCCACCCCTCCCCCTGTAAAAATCACCCCAGGCTGGTGTTCCACACACCCACCCCTCTCCGTCTAAAAATCACCCCAGGCTGGTGTTCCACACACCCAACCCTCTCCGTGTAAAAATCACCCCAGGCTGGTGTTCCACACACCCACCCCTCTCCGTGTAAAAATCACCCCAGGCTGGTGTTCCACACACACACCCCTCTCCGTGCAAAAATCACCCCAGTCTGGTGTTCCACACACCCACCCCTCTCCGTCTAAAAATCACCCCAGGCTGGCGTTCCACACACCCACCCCTCTCCGTGCAAAAATCACCCCAGTCTGGTGTTCCACACACCCACCCCTCTCCGTCTAAAAATCACCCCAGGCTGGCGTTCCACACACCCACCCCTCTCCATGTAAAAATCACCCCAGGCTGGTGTTCCACACACCCACCCCTCTCCGTGTAAAAATCACCCCAGGCTGGTGTTCCACACACCCACCCCTCTCCCAGTAAAAATCAGCCCAGGCTGGTGTTCCACACACCCACCCCTCTCCGTGTAAAAATCACCCCAGGCTGGTGTTCCACACACCCACCCCTCCCCCTGTAAAAATCACCCCAGGCTGGTGTTCCACACACCCACCCCTCTCCGTCTAAAAATCACCCCAGGCTGGTGTTCCACACACCCACCCCTCTCCGTGTAAAAATCACCCCAGGCTGGTGTTCCACACACCCACCCCTCTCCGTGTAAAAATCACCCCAGGCTGGTGTTCCACACACACACCCCTCTCCGTGCAAAAATCACCCCAGTCTGGTGTTCCACACACCCACCCCTCTCCGTCTAAAAATCACCCCAGGCTGGCGTTCCACACACCCACCCCTCTCCGTGTAAAAATCACCCCAGGCTGGTGTTCCACACACCCACCCCTCTCCGTGTAAAAATCACCCCAGGCTGGTGTTCCACACACCCACCCCTCTCCGTGTAAAAATCACCCCAGGCTGGTGTTCCACACACCCACCCCTCTCCGTGTAAAAATCACCCCAGGCTGGTGTTCCACACACACACCCCTCTCCGTGCAAAAATCACCCCAGTCTGGTGTTCCACACACCCACCCCTCTCCGTCTAAAAATCACCCCAGGCTGGCGTTCCACACACCCACCCCTCTCCATGTAAAAATCACCCCAGGCTGGTGTTCCACACACCCACCCCTCTCCGTGTAAAAATCACCCCAGTCTGGTGTTCCACATACCCACCCCTCTCCCTGTAAAAATCACCCCAGGGTGGTGTTCCACACACCTACCCCTCTCCCTGTAAAAATCACCCCAGGCTGTTGTTCCACACACACACCCCTCTCCGGGCAAAAATCACCCCAGTCTGGTGTTCCACACACCCATCCCTCTCCGTCTAAAAATCACCCCAGTCTGGTGTTCCACACACCCATCCCTCTCCGTCTAAAAATCACCCCAGGCTGGCGTTCCACACACCCACCCCTCTCCGTGTAAAAATCACCCCGGGCTGGTGTTCCACACACACACCCCTCTCCGTGTAAAACTCACCCCAGGCTGGTGTTCCACACACCCACCGCTCTCCCAGTAAAAATCACCCCAGGCTGGTGTTCCACACACCCACCCCTCTCCGTCTAAAAATCACCCCAGGCTGGTGTTCCACACACCCACCCCTCTCCGTGTAAAAATCACCCCAGGCTGGTGTTCCACACACCCACCCCTCTCCGTGTAAAAATCACCCCAGGCTGGTGTTCCACACACACACCCCTCTCCGTGCAAAAATCACCCCAGTCTGGTGTTCCACACACTCACCCCTCTCCGTCTAAAAATCACCCCAGGCTGGCGTTCCACACACCCACCCCTCTCCGTGTAAAAATCACCCCAGGCTGGCGTTCCACACACCCACCCCTCTCCGTGTAAAAATCACCCCAGGCTGGTGTTCCACACACCCACCCCTCTCCGTGTAAAAATCACCCCAGGCTGGTGTTCCACACACCCACCCCTCTCCGTGTAAAAATCACCCCAGGCTGGTGTTCCACACACACACCCCTCTCCGTGCAAAAATCACCCCAGTCTGGTGTTCCACACACCCAGCCCTCTCCGTCTAAAAATCACCCCAGGCTGGCGTTCCACACACCCACCCCTCTCCATGTAAAAATCACCCCAGGCTGGTGTTCCACACACCCACCCCTCTCCGTGTAAAAATCACCCCAGTCTGGTGTTCCACATACCCACCCCTCTCCCTGTAAAAATCACCCCAGGGTGGTGTTCCACACACCTACCCCTCTCCCTGTAAAAATCACCCCAGGCTGTTGTTCCACACACACACCCCTCTCCGGGCAAAAATCACCCCAGTCTGGTGTTCCACACACCCACCCCTCTCCGTCTAAAAATCACCCCAGTCTGGTGTTCCACACACCCACCCCTCTCCGTCTAAAAATCACCCCAGGCTGTTGTTCCACACACACACCCCTCTCCGTGCAAAAATCACCCCAGTCTGGTGTTCCACACACCCAACTCTCTCCGTCTAAAAATCACCCCAGGCTGGCGTTCCACACACCCACCCCTCTCCGTGTAAAATATCACCCCAGGCTGGCGTTCCACACACCCACCCCTCTCCGTGTAAAAATCACCCCAGGCTGGTGTTCCACACACCCACCCCTCTCCCAGTAAAAATCACCCCAGGCTGGTGTTCCACACACCCACCCCTCTCCGTGTAAAAATCACCCCAGGCTGGTGTTCCACACACCCACCCCTCCCCCTGTAAAAATCACCCCAGGCTGGTGTTCCACACCACCCACCCCTCTCCGTCTAAAAATCACCCCAGGCTGGTGTTCCCACACACCCACCCCTCTCCGTGTAAAAATCACCCCAGGCTGGTGTTCCACACACACACCCCTCTCCGTGCAAAAATCACCCCAGTCTGGTGTTCCACACACCCACCCCTCTCCGTCTAAAAATCACCCCAGGCTGGCGTTCCACACCCACCCCCTCTCCGTGTAAAAATCACCCCAGGCTGGTGTTCCACACACCCACCCCTCTCCGTGTAAAAATCACCCCAGGCTGGTGTTCCACACACCCACCCCTCTCCGTGTAAAAATCACCCCAGGCTGGTGTTCCACACACCCACCCCTCTCCGTGTAAAAATCATCCCAGGCTGGTGTTCCACACACCCACCCTCTCCGTGTAAAAATCACCCCAGGCTGTGTTCCACACACACACCCCTCTCCGTGCAAAATCACCCCAGTCTGGTGTTCCACACACCCACCCCTCTCCGTCTAAAAATCACCCCAGGCTGGCGTTCCACACACCCACCCCTCTCCATGTAAAAATCACCCCAGGCTGGTGTTCCACACACCCACCCCTCTCCGTGTAAAAATCACCCCAGTCTGGTGTTCCACATACCCACCCCCTCTCCCTGTAAAAATCACCCCAGGGTGGTGTTCCACACACCTACCCCTCTCCCTGTAAAAATCACCCCAGGCAGTTGTTCCACACACACACCCCTCTCCGGGCAAATATCACCCCAGTCTGGTGTTCCACACACCCACCCCTCTCCGTCTAAAAATCACCCCAGTCTGGTGTTCCACACACCCACCCCTCTCCGTCTAAAAATCACCCAGGCTGGCGTTCCACACACCCACCCCTCTCCGTGTAAAAATCACCCCGGGCTGGTGTTCCACACACACACCCCTCTCCGTGTAAAACTCACCCCAGGCTGGTGTTCCACACACCCACCCCTCTCCAGTAAAAATCACCCCAGGCTGGTGTTCCACACACCCACCCCTCTCCGTGTAAAAATCACCCCAGGCTGGTGTTCCACACACCCACCCCTCCCCCTGTAAAAATCACCCCAGGCTGGTGTTCCACACACCCACCCCTCTCCGTCTAAAAATCACCCCAGGCTAGTGTTCCACACACCCACCCCTCTCCGTGTAAAAATCACCCCAGGCTGGTGTTCCACACACCCACCCCTCTCCGTGTAAAAATCACCCCAGGCTGGTGTTCCACACACACACCCCTCTCCGTGCAAAAATCTCCCCAGTCTGGTGTTCCACACACCCACCCCTCTCCGTCTAAAAATCACCCCAGGCTGGCGTTCCACACACCCACCCCTCTCCGTGTAAAAATCACCCCAGGCTGGCGTTCCACACACCCACCCCTCTCCGTGTAAAAATCACCCCAGGCTGGTGTTCCACACACCCACACCCTCTCCGTGTAAAAATCACCCCAGGCTGGTGTTCCACACACCCACCCCTCTCCGTGTAAAAATCACCCCAGGCTGGTGTTCCACACACACACCCCTCTCCGTGCAAAAATCACCCCAGTCTGGTGTTCCACACACCCACCCCTCTCCGTCTAAAAATCACCCCAGGCTGGCGTTCCACACACCCACCCTCTCCCATGTAAAAATCACCCCAGGCTGGTGTTCCACACACCCACCCCATCTCCGTGTAAAAATCACCCCAGTCTGGTGTTCCACATACCCACCCCTCTCCCTGTAAAAATCACCCCAGGGTGGTGTTCCACACACCTACCCCTCTCCCTGTAAAAATCACCCCAGGCTGTTGTTCCACACACACACCCCTCTCCGGGCAAAAATCACCCCAGTCTGGTGTTCCACACACCCACCCCTCTCCGTCTAAAAATCACCCCAGGGTGTTGTTCCACACACACACCCCTCTCCGTGCAAAAATCACCCCAGTCTGGTGTTCCACACACCCAACTCTCTCCGTCTAAAAATCACCCCAGGCTGGCGTTCCACACACCCACCCCTCTCTGTGTAAAAACACCCCAGGCTGGCGTTCCAGACACCACCCCCTCTCCGTGTAAAAATCACCCAGGCTGGTGTTCCACACACCCACCCCTCTCCCAGTAAAAATCACCCCAGGCTGGTGTTCCACACACCCACCCCTCTCCGTGTAAAATCACCCCAGGCTGGTGTTCCACACACCCACCCCTCCCCCTGTAAAAATCACCCCAGGCTGGTGTTCCACACACCCACCCCTCTCCGTCTAAAAATCACCCCAGGCTGGTGTTCCACACACCCACCCCTCTCCGTGTAAAAATCACCCCAGGCTGGTGTTCCACACACACACCCCCTCTCCGTGCAAAAATCACCCCAGTCTGGTGTTCCACACACCCACCCCTCTCCGTCTAAAAATCACCCCAGGCTGGCGTTCCACACACCCACCCCTCTCCGTGTAAAAATCACCCCAGGCTGGTGTTCCACACACCCACCCCTCTCCGTGTAAAAATGCACCCCAGGCTGGTGTTCCACACACCCACCCCTCTCCGTGTAAAAATCACCCCAGGCTGGTGTTCCACACACCCACCCCTCTCCGTGTAAAAATCACCCCAGGCTGGTGTTCCACACACACACCCCTCTCCGTGCAAAAATCACCCCAGTCTGGTGTTCCACACACCCACCCCTCTCCGTCTAAACATCACCCCAGACTGGCGTTCCACACACCCACCCCTCTCCATGTAAAAATCACCCCAGGCTGGTGTTCCACACACCCACCCCTCTCCGTGTAAAAATCACCCCCAGTCTGGTGTTCCACATACCCACCCCTCTCCCTGTAAAAATCACCCCAGGGTGGTGTTCCACACAACCTACCCCTCTCCCTGTAAAAATCACCCCAGGCTGTTGTTCCACACACACACCCCTCTCCGGGCAAAAATCACCCCAGTCTGGTGTACCACACACCCACCCCTCTCCGTCTAAAAATCACCCCAGTCTGGTGTTCCACACACCCACCCCTCTCCGTCTAAAAATCACCCCAGGCTGTTGTTCCACCACACACACCCCCTCTCCGTGCAAAAATCACCCCACTCTGGTGTTCCACACACCCAACTCTCTCCGTCTAAAAATCACCCCAGGCTGGCGTTCCACACACCCACCCCTCTCCGTGTAAAAATCACCCCAGGCTGGCGTTCCACACACCCACCCCTCTCCGTCTAAAAATCACCCCAGTCTGGTGTTCCACACACCCACCCCTCTCCGTCTAAAAATCACCCCAGGCTGGCGTTCCACCACACCCACCCCTCTCCGTGTAAAAATCACCCCGGGCTGGCGTTCCACACACCCACCCCTCTCCGTGTAAAAATCACCCCAGGCTGGTGTTCCACACACCCACCCCTCTCCGTGTAAAAATCACCCCAGGCTGGTGTTCCACACACACACCCCTCTCCGTGTAAAACTCACCCCAGGCTGGTGTTCCACACACCCACCCCTCTCCGTGTAAAAATCACCCCAGGCTGGTGTTCCACACACCCACCCCTCCCCCTGTAAAAATCACCCCAGGCTGGTGTTCCACACACCCACCCCTCTCCCTTTAAAAATCACCCCAGGCTGGTGTTCCACACACCTACCCCTCTCCGTGTAAAAATCACCCCAGGCTGGCGTTCCACACACCAACCCCTCTCCCTGTAAAAATCACCGCAGCTGGTGGTCCACACACCCACCCCTCTCCCTGTAAAAATCACCACAGGCTGGTGTTCCACACACCTACCCCTCTCCCTTTAAAAATCACCCCAGGCTGGTGTTCCACACACACACCCCTCTCCCTGTAAAAATCACCCCAGGCTGGTGTTCCACACACCCACCCCTCTCCCTGTAAAACTCACCCCAGGCTGTTGTTCCACACACCTACCCCTCTCCGTGTAAAAATCACCCCAGGCTGGTGTTCCACACACCCAGCCCTCTCCCTGTAAAAATCACCCCAGGCTGGTGTTCCACACACCCACCCCCTCCCTGTAAAACTCACCCCAGGCTGTTGTTCCACACACCCACCCCTCTCCCTGTAAAAAATCACCCCAGGCTGGTGTTCCACACACCTACCCCTCTCCCTGTAAAAATCACCCCAGGCTGGTGTTCCACACACCCACCCTCTCCCTGTGAAACTCACCCCAGGCTGTTGTTCCACACACACCGCCCCTCTCCCTGTAAAAAGCACCCCAGGCTGTTGTTCCACACACCCACCCCTCTCCCTGTAAAACTCACCCCAGGCTGTTGTTCCACACACCCACCCCTCTCCCTGTAAAAATCACCCCAGGCTGGTGTTCCACACACCCACCCCCTCTCCCTGTAAAACTCACCCCAGGCTGGTGTTCCACACACCAACCCCTCTCCGTGTAAAAATCACCCCAGGCTGGTGTTCCACACACCCACCCCTCTCCCTGTAAAAACTCACCCCAGGCTGGTGTTCCACACACCAACCCCTCTCCCTGTAAAAATCACCCAAGGCTGTTGTTCCACACACCCACCCCTCTCCGTGCAAAAATCACCCCAGTCTGTTGTTCCACACACCCACCCCTCTCCGTCTAAAAATCACCCCAGGCTGGTGTTCCACACACCCACCCCTCTCCCTTTAAAAATCACCCCAGTCTGGTGTTCCCCACACCCACCCCACTCCGTCTAAAAATCACCCCAGGCTGGTGTTCCACACACACACCCCTCTCCGTGCAAAAATCACCCCAGTCTGGTGTTCCACACACCGACCCCTCTCCCTGTAAAAATCACCCAAGGCTGTTGTTCCACACACCCACCCCACTCCGTGCAAAAATCACCCCAGTCTGGTGTTCCACACACCCACCCCTCTCCGTGTAAAAATCACCCCAGGCTGTTGTTCCACACACAAATCACCCCTCTCCGTGCAAAAATCACCCCAGTCTGGTGTTCCACACACCCACCCCTCTCCTGTAAAAAATCACCCAAGGCTGTTGTTCCACACACCCACCCCTCTCCGTGCAAAAATCACCCCAGTCTGGTGTTCACACACCCACCCCCCCTCCCTGTAAAACTCACCCCAGGCTGGTGTTCCACATACCCACCCCTCTCCGTCTAAAAATCACCCCAGGCTGGCGTTCACACACCCACCCCTCTCCGTGTAAAAATCACCCCCAGGCTGGTGTTCCACACACACACCCCTCTCCGTGTAAAACTCACCCCAGGCTGGTGTTCCACACACCCACCCCTCTCCCAGTAAAAATCACCCCAGGCTGGCGTTCCACACACCCCACCCCCTCTCCGTGTAAAAATCACCCAGGCTGGTGTTCCACACACACACCCCTCTCCGTGTAAAACTCACCCCAGGCTGGTGTTCCACACACCCACCCCTCTCCGTCTAAAAATCACCCAGGCTGGCGTTCCACACACCCACCCCTCTCCGTGTAAAAATCACCCCAGGCTGGTGTTCCACACACACACCCCTCTCCGTGTAAAACTCACCCCAGGCTGGTGTTCCACACACCACCCCTCTCCCTGTAAAAATCACCCCAGGGTGGTGTTCCACACACCTACCCCTCTCCCTGTAAAAATCACCCCAGGCTGTTGTTCCACACACACACCCCTCTCCGTGCAAAAATCACCCCAGTCTGGTGTTCCACACACCCACCCCTCTCCGTCTAAAAATCACCCCAGTCTGGTGTTCCACACACCCACCCCCTCTCCGTCTAAAAATCACCCCAGGCTGGCGTTCACACACCCACCCCTCTCCGTGTAAAAATCACCCCGGGCTGGTGTTCCACACACACACCCCTCTCCGTGTAAAACTCACCCCAGGCTGGTGTTCCACACACCCACCACTCTCCCAGTAAAAATCTCCCCAGGCTGGTGTTCCACACACCCACCCCTCTCCGTGTAAAAATCACCCCAGGCTGGTGTTCCACACACCCACCCCTCCACCTGTAAAAATCACCCCAGGCTGGTGTTCCACACACCCACCCCTCTCCGTCTAAAAATCACCCCAGGCTGGTGTTCCACACACCCACCCCTCTCCGTGTAAAAATCACCCCAGGCTGGTGTTCCACACCACCCACCCCTCTCCGTGTAAAAATCACCCCAGGCTGGTGTTCCACACACACACCCCTCTCCGTGCAAAAATCACCCCAGTCTGGTGTTCCACACACCCACCCCTCTCCGTCTAAAAATCACCCCAGGCTGGCGTTCCACACACCCACCCCTCTCCGTGTAAAAATCACCCCAGGCTGGCGTTCCACACACCCACCCCTCTCCGTGTAAAAATCACCCCAGGCTGGCGTTCCACACACCCACCCCTCTCCCAGTAAAAATCACCCCAGGCTGGTGTTCCACACACCCACCCCTCTCCGTGTAAAAATCACCCCAGGCTGGTGTTCCACACACCCACCCCCTCTCCGTCTAAAAATCACCCCAGGCTGGCGTTCCACACACCCACCCCTCTCCCTTTAAAAATCACCCCAGTCTGGTGTTCCCCACACCCACCCCACTCCGTCTAAAAATCACCCCAGGCTGGTGTTCCACACACACACCCCTCTCCGTGCAAAAATCACCCCAGTCTGGTGTTCCACACACCCACCCCTCTCCCTGTAAAAATCACCCAAGGCTGTTGTTCCACACACCCACCCCACTCCGTGCAAAAATCACCCCAGTCTGGTGTTCCACACACCCACCCCTCTCCGTGTAAAAATCACCCCAGGCTGTTGTTCCACACACACACCCCTCTCCGTGCAAAAATCACCCCAGTCTGGTGTTCCACACACCCACCCCTCTCCCTGTAAAAATCACCCAAGGCTGTTGTTCCACACACCCACCCCTCTCCGTGCAAAAATCACCCCAGTCTGGTGTTCCACACACCCACCCCCCTCCCTGTAAAACTCACCCCAGGCTGGTGTTCCACATACCCACCCCTCTCCGTCTAAAAATCACCCCAGGCTGGCGTTCCACACACCCACCCCTCTCCGTGTAAAAATCACCCCAGGCTGGTGTTCCACACACACACCCCTCTCCGTGTAAAACTCACCCCAGGCTGGTGTTCCACACACCCACCCCTCTCCCAGTAAAAATCACCCCAGGCTGGCGTTCCACACACCCACCCCTCTCCGTGTAAAAATCACCCCAGGCTGGTGTTCCACACACACACCCCTCTCCGTGTAAAACTCACCCCAGGCTGGTGTTCCACACACCCACCCCTCTCCGTCTAAAAATCACCCCAGGCTGGCGTTCCACACCCACCCCTCTCCGTGTAAAAATCACCCCAGGCTGGTGTTCCACACACACACCCCTCTCCGTGTAAAACTCACCCCAGGCTGGTGTTCCACACACCCACCCCTCTCCTGTAAAAATCACCCCAGGGTGGTGTTCCACACACCTACCCCTCTCCCTGTAAAAATCACCCAGGCTGTTGTTCCACACACACACCCCTCTCCGTGCAAAAATCACCCCAGTCTGGTGTTCCACACACCCACCCCTCTCCGTCTAAAAATCACCCCAGTCTGGTGTTCCACACACCCACCCCTCTCCGTCTAAAAATCACCCCAGGCTGGCGTTCCACACACCCACCCCTCTCCGTGTAAAAATCACCCCGGGCTGGTGTTCCACACACCACACCCCTCTCCGTGTAAAACTCACCCCAGGCTGGTGTTCCACACACCCACCACTCTCCCAGTAAAATCTCCCCAGGCTGGTGTTCCACACACCCACCCCTCTCCGTGTAAAAATCACCCCAGGCTGGTGTTCCACACACCCACCCCTCCACCTGTAAAAATCACCCCAGGCTGGTGTTCCACACACCCACCCCCTCTCCGTCTAAAAATCACCCCAGGCTGGTGTTCCACACACCCACCCCTCTCCGTGTAAAAATCACCCCAGGCTGGTGTTCCACACACCCACCCCTCTCCGTGTAAAAATCACCCCAGCTGGTGTTCCACACACACACCCCTCTCCGTGCAAAAATCACCCCAGTCTGGTGTTCCACACACACACCCCTCTCCGTCTAAAAATCACCCCAGGCTGGCGTTCCACACACCCACCCCTCTCCGTGTAAAAATCACCCCAGGCTGGCGTTCCACACACCCACCCCTCTCCGTGTAAAAATCACCCCAGGCTGGCGTTCCACACACCCACCCCTCTCCCAGTAAAAATCACCCCAGGCTGGTGTTCCACACACCCACCCCTCTCCGTGTAAAAATCACCCCAGGCTGGTGTTCCACACACCCACCCCTCTCCGTCTAAAAATCACCCCAGGCTGGCGTTCCACACACCCACCCCTCTCCATGTAAAAATCACCCCAGGCTGGTGTTCCACACACCCACCCCTCTCCGTGTAAAAATCACCCCAGTCTGGTGTTCCACATACCCACCCCTCTCCCTGTAAAAATCACCCCAGGGTGGTGTTCCACACACCTACCCCTCTCCCTGTAAAAATCACCCCAGGCTGTTGTTCCACACACACACCCCTCTCCGGGCAAAAATCACCCCAGTCTGGTGTTCCACACACCCACCCCCTCTCCGTCTAAAAATCACCCCAGTCTGGTGTTCCACACACCCACCCCTCTCCGTCTAAAAATCACCCCAGGCTGGCGTTCCACACACCCACCCCTCTCCGTGTAAAAATCACCCCGGGCTGGTGTTCCACACACACACCCCTCTCCGTCTAAAAATCACCCCAGGCTGGTGTTCCACACACCCACCCCTCTCCGTGTAAAAATCACCCCAGGCTGGTGTTCCACACACCCACCCCTCTCCGTGTAAAAATCACCCCAGGCTGGTGTTCCACACACACACCCCTCTCCGTGCAAAAATCACCCCAGTCTGGTGTTCCACACACCCACCCCTCTCCGTCTAAAAATCACCCCAGGCTGGCGTTCCACACACCCACCCCTCTCCGTGTAAAAATCACCCCAGGCTGGCGTTCCACACACCCACCCCTCTCCGTGTAAAAATCACCCCAGGCTGGCGTTCCACACACCCACCCCTCTCCGTGTAAAAATCACCCCAGGCTGGCGTTCCACACACCCACCCCTCTCCGTGTAAAAATCACCCCAGGCTGGCGTTCCACACACCCACCCCTCTCCGTGTAAAAATCACCCCAGGCTGGCGTTCCACACACCCACCCCTCTCCGTGTAAAAATCACCCCAGGCTGGCGTTCCACACACCCACCCCTCTCCGTCTAAAAATCACCCCAGGCTGGCGTTCCACACACCCACCCCTCTCCATGTAAAAATCACCCCAGGCTGGTGTTCCACACACCCACCCCTCTCCGTGTAAAAATCACCCCAGTCTGGTGTTCCACATACCCACCCCTCTCCCTGTAAAAATCACCCCAGGGTGGTGTTCCACACACCTACCCCTCTCCCTGTAAAAATCACCCCAGGCTGTTGTTCCACACACACACCCCTCTCCGGGCAAAAATCACCCCAGTCTGGTGTTCCACACACCCACCCCTCTCCGTCTAAAAATCACCCCAGTCTGGTGTTCCACACACCCACCCCTCTCCGTCTAAAAATCACCCCAGGCTGTTGTTCCACACACACACCCCTCTCCGTGCAAAAATCACCCCAGTCTGGTGTTCCACACACCCAACTCTCTCCGTCTAAAAATCACCCCAGGCTGGCGTTCCACACACCCACCCCTCTCCGTGTAAAAATCACCCCAGGCTGGCGTTCCACACACCCACCCCTCTCCGTGTAAAAATCACCCCAGGCTGGTGTTCCACACACCCACCCCTCTCCCAGTAAAAATCACCCAAGGCTGGTGTTCCACACACCCACCCCTCTCCGTGTAAAAATCACCCCAGGCTGGTGTTCCACACACCCACCCCTCTCCGTCTAAAAATCACCCCAGGCTGGCGTTCCACACACCCACCCCTCTCCATGTAAAAATCACCCCAGGCTGGTGTTCCACACACCCACCCCTCTCCATGTAAAAATCACCCCAGTCTGGTGTTCCACATACCCACCCCTCTCCCTGTAAAAATCACCCCAGGGTGGTGTTCCACACACCTACCCCTCTCCCTGTAAAAATCACCCCAGGCTGTTGTTACACACACACACCCCTCTCCGGGCAAAAATCAGCCCAGTCTGGTGTTCCACACACCCACCCCTCTCCGTCTAAAAATCACCCCAGTCTGGTGTTCCACACACCCACCCCTCTCCGTCTAAAAATCACCCCAGGCTGGCGTTCCACACACCCACCCCTCTCCGTGTAAAAATCACCCCGGGCTGGTGTTCCACACACACACCCCTCTCCGTGTAAAACTCACCCCAGGCTGGTGTTCCACACACCCACCCCTCTCCCAGTAAAAATCACCCCAGGCTGGTGTTCCACACACCCACCCCTCTCCGTGTAAAAATCACCCCAGGCTGGTGTTCCACACACCCACCCCTCCCCCTGTAAAAATCACCCCAGGCTGGTGTTCCACACACCCACCCCTCTCCGTCTAAAAATCACCCCAGGCTGGTGTTCCACACACCCACCCCTCTCCGTGTAAAAATCACCCCAGGCTGGTGTTCCACACACCCACCCCTCTCCGTGTAAAAATCACCCCAGGCTGGTGTTCCACACACACACCCCTCTCCGTGCAAAAATCACCCCAGTCTGGTGTTCCACACACCCACCCCTCTCCGTCTAAAAATCACCCCAGGCTGGCGTTCCACACACCCACCCCTCTCCGTGTAAAAATCACCCCAGGCTGGCGTTCCACACACCCACCCCTCTCCGTGTAAAAATCACCCCAGGCTGGCGTTCCACACACCCACCCCTCTCCGTGTAAAAATCACCCCAGGCTGGCGTTCCACACACCCACCCCTCTCCGTGTAAAAATCACCCCAGGCTGGCGTTCCACACACCCACCCCTCTCCGTGTAAAAATCACCCCAGGCTGGCGTTCCACACACCCACCCCACTCCGTGTAAAAATCACCCCAGGCTGGCGTTCCACACACCCACCCCTCTCCGTCTAAAAATCACCCCAGGCTGGCGTTCCACACACCCACCCCTCTCCATGTAAAAATCACCCCAGGCTGGCGTTCCACACACCCACCCCTCTCCGTGTAAAAATCACCCCAGTCTGGTGTTCCACATACCCACCCCTCTCCCTGTAAAAATCACCCCAGGGTGGTGTTCCACACACCTACCCCTCTCCCTGTAAAAATCACCCCAGGCTGTTGTTCCACACACACACCCCTCTCCGGGCAAAAATCACCCCAGTCTGGTGTTCCACACACCCACCCCTCTCCGTCTAAAAATCACCCCAGTCTGGTGTTCCACACACCCACCCCTCTCCGTCTAAAAATCACCCCAGGCTGGCGTTCCACACACCCACCCCTCTCCGTGTAAAAATCACCCCAGGCTGGCGTTCCACACACCCACCCCTCTCCGTGTAAAAATCACCCCAGGCTGGCGTTCCACACACCCACCCCTCTCCGTGTAAAAATCACCCCAGGCTGGCGTTCCACACACCCACCCCTCTCCGTGTAAAAATCACCCCAGGCTGGCGTTCCACACACCCACCCCTCTCCGTGTAAAAATCACCCCAGGCTGGCGTTCCACACACCCACCCCTCTCCGTGTAAAAATCACCCCAGGCTGGCGTTCCACACACCCACCCCTCTCCGTCTAAAAATCACCCCAGGCTGGCGTTCCACACACCCACCCCTCTCCATGTAAAAATCACCCCAGGCTGGTGTTCCACACACCCACCCCTCTCCGTGTAAAAATCACCCCAGTCTGGTGTTCCACATACCCACCCCTCTCCCTGTAAAAATCACCCCAGGGTGGTGTTCCACACACCTACCCCTCTCCCTGTAAAAATCACCCCAGGCTGTTGTTCCACACACACACCCCTCTCCGGGCAAAAATCACCCCAGTCTGGTGTTCCACACACCCACCCCTCTCCGTCTAAAAATCACCCCAGTCTGGTGTTCCACACACCCACCCCTCTCCGTCTAAAAATCACCCCAGGCTGTTGTTCCACACACACACCCCTCTCCGTGCAAAAATCACCCCAGTCTGGTGTTCCACACACCCAACTCTCTCCGTCTAAAAATCACCCCAGGCTGGCGTTCCACACACCCACCCCTCTCCGTGTAAAAATCACCCCAGGCTGGCGTTCCACACACCCACCCCTCTCCGTGTAAAAATCACCCCAGGCTGGTGTTCCACACACCCACCCCTCTCCCAGTAAAAATCACCCAAGGCTGGTGTTCCACACACCCACCCCTCTCCGTGTAAAAATCACCCCAGGCTGGTGTTCCACACACCCACCCCTCTCCGTCTAAAAATCACCCCAGGCTGGCGTTCCACACACCCACCCCTCTCCATGTAAAAATCACCCCAGGCTGGTGTTCCACACACCCACCCCTCTCCATGTAAAAATCACCCCAGTCTGGTGTTCCACATACCCACCCCTCTCCCTGTAAAAATCACCCCAGGGTGGTGTTCCACACACCTACCCCTCTCCCTGTAAAAATCACCCCAGGCTGTTGTTACACACACACACCCCTCTCCGGGCAAAAATCACCCCAGTCTGGTGTTCCACACACCCACCCCTCTCCGTCTAAAAATCACCCCAGTCTGGTGTTCCACACACCCACCCCTCTCCGTCTAAAAATCACCCCAGGCTGGCGTTCCACACACCCACCCCTCTCCGTGTAAAAATCACCCCGGGCTGGTGTTCCACACACACACCCCTCTCCGTGTAAAACTCACCCCAGGCTGGTGTTCCACACACCCACCCCTCTCCCAGTAAAAATCACCCCAGGCTGGTGTTCCACACACCCACCCCTCTCCGTGTAAAAATCACCCCAGGCTGGTGTTCCACACACCCACCCCTCCCCCTGTAAAAATCACCCCAGGCTGGTGTTCCACACACCCACCCCTCTCCGTCTAAAAATCACCCCAGGCTGGTGTTCCACACACCCACCCCTCTCCGTGTAAAAATCACCCCAGGCTGGTGTTCCACACACCCACCCCTCTCCGTGTAAAAATCACCCCAGGCTGGTGTTCCACACACACACCCCTCTCCGTGCAAAAATCACCCCAGTCTGGTGTTCCACACACCCACCCCTCTCCGTCTAAAAATCACCCCAGGCTGGCGTTCCACACACCCACCCCTCTCCGTGTAAAAATCACCCCAGGCTGGCGTTCCACACACCCACCCCTCTCCGTGTAAAAATCACCCCAGGCTGGCGTTCCACACACCCACCCCTCTCCGTGTAAAAATCACCCCAGGCTGGCGTTCCACACACCCACCCCTCTCCGTGTAAAAATCACCCCAGGCTGGCGTTCCACACACCCACCCCTCTCCGTGTAAAAATCACCCCAGGCTGGCGTTCCACACACCCACCCCACTCCGTGTAAAAATCACCCCAGGCTGGCGTTCCACACACCCACCCCTCTCCGTCTAAAAATCACCCCAGGCTGGCGTTCCACACACCCACCCCTCTCCATGTAAAAATCACCCCAGGCTGGCGTTCCACACACCCACCCCTCTCCGTGTAAAAATCACCCCAGTCTGGTGTTCCACATACCCACCCCTCTCCCTGTAAAAATCACCCCAGGGTGGTGTTCCACACACCTACCCCTCTCCCTGTAAAAATCACCCCAGGCTGTTGTTCCACACACACACCCCTCTCCGGGCAAAAATCACCCCAGTCTGGTGTTCCACACACCCACCCCTCTCCGTCTAAAAATCACCCCAGTCTGGTGTTCCACACACCCACCCCTCTCCGTCTAAAAATCACCCCAGGCTGTTGTTCCACACACACACCCCTCTCCGTGCAAAAATCACCCCAGTCTGGTGTTCCACACACCCAACTCTCTCCGTCTAAAAATCACCCCAGGCTGGCGTTCCACACACCCACCCCTCTCCGTGTAAAAATCACCCCAGGCTGGCGTTCCACACACCCACCCCTCTCCGTGTAAAAATCACCCCAGGCTGGTGTTCCACACACCCACCCCTCTCCCAGTAAAAATCACCCCAGGCTGGTGTTCCACACACCCACCCCTCTCCGTGTAAAAATCACCCCAGGCAGGTGTTCCACACACCCACCCCTCCCCCTGTAAAAATCACCCCAGGCTGGTGTTCCACACACCCACCCCTCTCCGTCTAAAAATCACCCCAGGCTGGTGTTCCACACACCCACCCCTCTCCGTGTAAAAATCACCCCAGGCTGGTGTTCCACACACCCACCCCTCTCCGTGTAAAAATCACCCCAGGCTGGTGTTCCACACACACACCCCTCTCCGTGCAAAAATCACCCCAGTCTGGTGTTCCACACACCCACCCCTCTCCGTCTAAAAATCACCCCAGGCTGGCGTTCCACACACCCACCCCTCTCCGTGTAAAAATCACCCCAGGCTGGTGTTCCACACACCCACCCCTCTCCGTGTAAAAATCACCCCAGGCTGGTGTTCCACACAGCCACCCCTCTCCCTGTAAAAATCACCCAAGGCTGTTGTTCCACACACCCACCCCACTCCGTGCAAAAATCACCCCAGTCTGGTGTTCCACACACCCACCCCTCTCCGTGTAAAAATCACCCCAGGCTGTTGTTCCACACACACACCCCTCTCCGTGCAAAAATCACCCCAGTCTGGTGTTCCACACACCCACCCCTCTCCCTGTAAAAATCACCCAAGGCTGTTGTTCCACACACCCACCCCTCTCCGTGCAAAAATCACCCCAGTCTGGTGTTCCACACACCCACCCCCCCTCCCTGTAAAACTCACCACAGGCTGGTGTTCCACACACCCACCCCTCTCCGTGTAAAAATCACCCCAGGCTGGTGTTCCACACACCCACCCCTCTCCGTGTAAAAATCACCCAAGGCTGCTGTTCCACACACCCACCCCACTCCGTGCAAAAATCACCCCAGTCTGGTGTTCCACACACCCACCCCTCTCCGTGTAAAAATCACCCCAGGCTGTTGTTCCACACACACACCCCTCTCCGTGCAAAAATCACCCCAGTCTGGTGTTCCACACACCCACCCCTCTCCCTGTAAAAATCACCCAAGGCTGTTGTTCCACACACCCACCCCTCTCCGTGCAAAAATCACCCCAGTCTGGTGTTCCACACACCCACCCCCCTCCCTGTAAAACTCACCACAGGCTGGTGTTCCACACACCCACCCCTCTCCGTCTAAAAATCACCCCAGGCTGGCGTTCCACACACCCACCCCTCTCCATGTAAAAATCACCCCAGGCTGGTGTTCCACACACCCACCCCTCTCCGTGTAAAAATCACCCCAGTCTGGTGTTCCACATACCCACCCCTCTCCCTGTAAAAATCACCCCAGGGTGGTGTTCCACACACCTACCCCTCTCCCTGTAAAAATCACCCCAGGCTGTTGTTCCACACACACACCCCTCTCCGGGCAAAAATCACCCCAGTCTGGTGTTCCACACACCCACCCCTCTCCGTCTAAAAATCACCCCAGTCTGGTGTTCCACACACCCACCCCTCTCCGTCTAAAAATCACCCCAGGCTGGCGTTCCACACACCCACCCCTCTCCGTGTAAAAATCACCCCGGGCTGGTGTTCCACACACACACCCCTCTCCGTGTAAAACTCACCCCAGGCTGGTGTTCCACACACCCACCCCTCTCCCAGTAAAAATCACCCCAGGCTGGTGTTCCACACACCCACCCCTCTCCGTGTAAAAATCACCCCAGGCTGGTGTTCCACACACCCACCCCTCCCCCTGTAAAAATCACCCCAGGCTGGTGTTCCACACACCCACCCCTCTCCGTCTAAAAATCACCCCAGGCTGGTGTTCCACACACCCACCCCTCTCCGTGTAAAAAATCAACCAAGGCTGGTGTTCCACACACCCACCCCTCTCCGTGTAAAAATCACCCCAGGCTGGTGTTCCACACACACACCCCTCTCCGTGCAAAAATCACCCCAGTCTGGTGTTCCACACACCCACCCCTCTCCGTCTAAAAATCACCCCAGGCTGGCGTTCCACACACCCACCCCTCTCCGTGTAAAAATCACCCCAGGCTGGCGTTCCACACACCCACCCCTCTCCGTGTAAAAATCACCCCAGGCTGGCGTTCCACACACCCACCCTCTCCGTGTAAAAATCACCCCAGGCTGGCGTTCCACACACCCACCCCTCTCCGTGTAAAAATCACCCCAGGCTGGCGTTCCACACACCCACCCCTCTCCGTGTAAAAATCACCCCAGGCTGGCGTTCCACACACCCACCCCTCTCCGTGTAAAAATCACCCCAGGCTGGCGTTCCACACACCCACCCCTCTCCGTCTAAAAATCACCCCAGGCTGGCGTTCCACACACCCACCCCTCTCCATGTAAAAATCACCCCAGGCTGGTGTTCCACACACCCACCCCTCTCCGTGTAAAAATCACCCCAGTCTGGTGTTCCACATACCCACCCCTCTCCCTGTAAAAATCACCCCAGGGTGGTGTTCCACACACCTACCCCTCTCCCTGTAAAAATCACCCCAGGCTGTTGTTCCACACACACACCCCTCTCCGGGCAAAAATCACCCCAGTCTGGTGTTCCACACACCCACCCCTCTCCGTCTAAAAATCACCCCAGTCTGGTGTTCCACACACCCACCCCTCTCCGTCTAAAAATCACCCCAGGCTGTTGTTCCACACACACACCCCTCTCCGTGCAAAAATCACCCCAGTCTGGTGTTCCACACACCCAACTCTCTCCGTCTAAAAATCACCCCAGGCTGGCGTTCCACACACCCACCTCTCTCCGTGTAAAAATCACCCCAGGCTGGCGTTCCACACACCCACCCCTCTCCGTGTAAAAATCACCCCAGGCTGGTGTTCCACACACCCACCCCTCTCCCAGTAAAAATCACCCCAGGCTGGTGTTCCACACACCCACCCCTCTCCGTGTAAAAATCACCCCAGGCTGGTGTTCCACACACCCACCCCTCCCCCTGTAAAAATCACCCCAGGCTGGTGTTCCACACACCCACCCCTCTCCGTCTAAAAATCACCCCAGGCTGGTGTTCCACACACCCACCCCTCTCCGTGTAAAAATCACCCCAGGCTGGTGTTCCACACACCCACCCCTCTCCGTGTAAAAATCACCCCAGGCTGGTGTTCCACACACACACCCCTCTCCGTGCAAAAATCACCCAGTCTGGTGTTCCACACACCCACCCCTCTCCGTCTAAAAATCACCCCAGGCTGGCGTTCCACACACCCCACCCCTCTCCGTGTAAAAATCACACCAGGCTGGTGTTCCACACACCCACCCCTCTCCGTGTAAAAATCACCCCAGGCTGGTGTTCCACACACCCACCCCTCTCCCTGTAAAAATCACCCAAGGCTGTTTTTCCACACACCCACCCCACTCCGTGCAAAAATCACCCCAGTCTGGTGTTCCACACACCCACCCCTCTCCGTGTAAAAATCACCCCAGGCTGTTGTTCCACACACACACCCCTCTCCGTGCAAAAATCACCCCAGTCTGGTGTTCCACACACCCACCCCTCTCCCTGTAAAAATCACCCAAGGCTGTTGTTCCACACACCCACCCCTCTCCGTGCAAAAATCACCCCAGTCTGGTGTTCCACACACCCACCCCCCTCCCTGTAAAACTCACCACAGGCTGGTGTTCCACACACCCACCCCTCTCCGTGTAAAAATCACCCCAGGCTGGTGTTCCACACACCCACCCCTCTCCGTGTAAAAAATCACCCAAGGCTGCTGTTCCACACACCCACCCCACTCCGTGCAAAAATCACCCCAGTCTGGTGTTCCACACACCCACCCCTCTCCGTGTAAAAATCACCCCAGGCTGTTGTTCCACACACACACCCCTCTCCGTGCAAAAATCACCCCAGTCTGGTGTTCCACACACCCACCCCTCTCCCTGTAAAAATCACCCAAGGCTGTTGTTCCACACACCCACCCCTCTCCGTGCAAAAATCACCCCAGTCTGGTGTTCCACACACCCACCCCCCTCCCTGTAAAACTCACCACAGGCTGGTGTTCCACACACCCACCCCTCTCCGTGTAAAAATCACCCCAGGCTGGTGTTCCACACACCCACCCCTCTCCGTGTAAAAATCACCCCAGGCTGGTGTTCCACACACCCCACCCCTCTCCGTGTAAAAATCACCCCAGGCTGGTGTTCCACACACACACCCCACTCCGTGTAAAACTCACCCCAGGCTGGCGTTCCACACACCCACCCCTCTCCGTCTAAAAATCACCCCAGGCTGGCGTTCCACACACCCACCCCCTCTCCGTGTAAAAATCACCCCAGGCTGGTGTTCCACACACCCACCCCTCTCCGTGTAAAAATCACCCCAGGCTGGTGTTCCACACACACACCCCTCTCCGTGTAAAACTCACCCCAGGCTGGTGTTCCACACACCCACCCCTCTCCGTGTAAAAATCACCCCAGGCTGGTGTTCCACACACCCACCCCTCCCCCTGTAAAAATCACCCCAGGCTGGTGTTCCACACACCCACCCCTCTCCCTTTAAAAATCACCCCAGGCTGGTGTTCCACACACCTACCCCTCTCCGTGTAAAAATCACCCCAGGCTGGCGTTCCACACACCAACCCCTCTCCCTGTAAAAAATCACCGCAGGCTGGTGTTCCACACACCCACCCCTCTCCCTGTAAAAATCACCACAGGCTGGTGTTCCACACACCCACCCCTCTCCCTGTAAAACTCACCCCAGGCTGTTGTTCCACACACCTACCCCTCTCCGTGTAAAAATCACCCCAGGCTGGTGTTCCACACACCCACCCCTCTCCCTGTAAAAATCACCCCAGGCTGGTGTTCCACACACCCACCCCTCTCCCTGTAAAACTCACCCCAGGCTGTTGTTCCACACACCCACCCCTCTCCCTGTGAAACTCACCCCAGGCTGTTGTTCCACACACCCGCCCCTCTCCCTGTAAAAAGCACCCCAGGCTGTTGTTCCACACACCCACCCCTCTCCCTGTAAAACTCACCCCAGGCTGTTGTTCCACACACCCACCCCTCTCCCTGTAAAAATCACCCCAGGCTGGTGTTCCACACACCCACCCCTCTCTCTGTAAAACTCACCCCAGGCTGTTGTTCCACACACCCGCCCCTCTCCCTGTAAAAATCACCCCAGGCTGGTGTTCCACACACCCACCCCTCTCCCTGTAAAAATCACCCCAGGCTGGTGTTCCACACACCCACCCCTCTCCCTGTAAAACTCACCCCAGGCTGTTGTTCCACACACCCACCCCTCTCCCTGTAAAAATCACCCCCAGGCTGGTGTTCCACACACCTACCCCTCTCCCTGTAAAAATTATCCCAGGCTGGTGTTCCACACACCCACCCCTCTCCCTGTGAAACTCACCCCAGGCTGTTGTTCCACACACCCGCCCCGCTCCCTGTAAAAAGCACCCCAGGCTGTTGTTCCACACACCCACCCCTCTCCCTGTAAAACTCACCCCAGGCTGTTGTTCCACACACCCACCCCTCTCCCTGTAAAAATCACCCCAGGCTGGTGTTCCACACACCCACCCCTCTCCCTGTAAAACTCACCCCAGGCTGGTGTTCCACACACCAACCCCTCTCCGTGTAAAAATCACCCCAGGCTGGTGTTCCACACACCCACCCCTCTCCCTGTAAAACTCACCCCAGGCTGGTGTTCCACACACCAACCCCTCTCCCTGTAAAAATCACCCAAGGCTGTTGTTCCACACACCCACCCCTCTCCGTGCAAAAATCACCCCAGTCTGTTGTTCCACACACCCACCCCTCTCCGTCTAAAAATCACCCCAGGCTGGTGTTCCACACACCCACCCCTCTCCCTTTAAAAATCACCCCAGTCTGGTGTTCCCCACACCCACCCCTCTCCGTCTAAAAATCACCCCAGGCTGGTGTTCCACACACACACCCCTCTCTGTGCAAAAATCACCCCAGTCTGGTGTTCCACACACCCACCCCTCTCCCTGTAAAAATCACCCAAGGCTGTTGTTCCACACACCCACCCCACTCCGTGCAAAAATCACCCCAGTCTGGTGTTCCACACACCCACCCCTCTCCGTGTAAAAATCACCCCAGGCTGTTGTTCCACACACACACCCCTCTCCGTGCAAAAATCACCCCAGTCTGGTGTTCCACACACCCACCCCTCTCCCTGTAAAAATCACCCAAGGCTGTTGTTCCACACACCCACCCCTCTCCGTGCAAAAATCACCCCAGTCTGGTGTTCCACACACCCACCCCCCCTCCCTGTAAAACTCACCACAGGCTGGTGTTCCACACACCCACCCCTCTCCGTGTAAAAATCACCCCAGGCTGGTGTTCCACACACCCACCCCTCTCCGTGTAAAAATCACCCCAGGCTGGTGTTCCACACACACACCCCTCTCCGTGCAAAAATCACCCCAGTCTGGTGTTCCACACACCCACCCCTCTCCGTCTAAAAATCACCCCAGGCTGGCGTTCCACACACCCACCCCTCTCCATGTAAAAATCACCCCAGGCTGGTGTTCCACACACCCACCCCTCTCCGTGTAAAAATCACCCCAGTCTGGTGTTCCACATACCCACCCCTCTCCCTGTAAAAATCACCCCAGGGTGGTGTTCCACACACCTACCCCTCTCCCTGTAAAAATCACCCCAGGCTGTTGTTCCACACACACACCCCTCTCCGGGCAAAAATCACCCCAGTCTGGTGTACCACACACCCACCCCTCTCCGTCTAAAAATCACCCCAGTCTGGTGTTCCACACACCCACCCCCTCTCCGTCTAAAAATCACCCCAGGCTGTTGTTCCACACACACACCCCTCTCCGTGCAAAAATCACCCCAGACTGGTGTTCCACACACCCAACTCTCTCCGTCTAAAAATCACCCCAGGCTGGCGTTCCACACACCCACCCCTCTCCGTGTAAAAATCACCCCAGGCTGGCGTTCCACACACCCACCCCTCTCCGTGTAAAAATCACCCCAGGCTGGTGTTCCACACACACACCCCACTCCGTGTAAAACTCACCCCAGGCTGGCGTTCCACACACCCACCCCTCTCCGTCTAAAAATCACCCCAGGCTGGCGTTCCACACACCCACCCCTCTCCGTGTAAAAATCACCCCAGGCTGGTGTTCCACACACCCACCCCTCTCCGTGTAAAAAATCACCCCAGGCTGGTGTTCCACACACACACCCCTCTCCGTGTAAAACTCACCCCAGGCTGGTGTTCCACACACCCACCCCTCTCCGTGTAAAAATCACCCCAGGCTGGTGTTCCACACACCCACCCCTCCCCCTGTAAAAATCACCCCAGGCTGGTGTTCCACACACCCACCCCTCTCCCTTTAAAAATCACCCCAGGCTGGTGTTCCACACACCTACCCCTCTCCGTGTAAAAATCACCCCAGGCTGGCGTTCCACACACCAACCCCTCTCCCTGTAAAAATCACCGCAGGCTGGTGTTCCACACACCCACCCCTCTCCCTGTAAAAATCACCCCAGGGTGGTGTTCCACACACCTACCCCTCTCCCTGTAAAAATCACCCCAGGCTGTTGTTCCACACACACACCCCTCTCCGGGCAAAAATCACCCCAGTCTGGTGTTCCACACACCCACCCCTCTCCGTCTAAAAATCACCCCAGTCTGGTGTTCCACACACCCACCCCTCTCCGTCTAAAAATCACCCCAGGCTGTTGTTCCACACACACACCCCTCTCCGTGCAAAAATCACCCCAGTCTGGTGTTCCACACACCCAACTCTCTCCGTCTAAAAATCACCCCAGGCTGGCGTTCCACACACCCACCCCTCTCCGTGTAAAAATCACCCCAGGCTGGCGTTCCACACACCCACCCCTCTCCGTGTAAAAATCACCCCAGGCTGGTGTTCCACACACCCACCCCTCTCCCAGTAAAAATCACCCCAGGCTGGTGTTCCACACACCCACCCCTCTCCGTGTAAAAATCACCCCAGGCAGGTGTTCCACACACCCACCCCTCCCCCTGTAAAAATCACCCCAGGCTGGTGTTCCACACACCCACCCCTCTCCGTCTAAAAATCACCCCAGGCTGGTGTTCCACACACCCACCCCTCTCCGTGTAAAAATCACCCCAGGCTGGTGTTCCACACACCCACCCCTCTCCGTGTAAAAATCACCCCAGGCTGGTGTTCCACACACACACCCCTCTCCGTGCAAAAATCACCCCAGTCTGGTGTTCCACACACCCACCCCTCTCCGTCTAAAAATCACCCCAGGCTGGCGTTCCACACACCCACCCCTCTCCGTGTAAAAATCACCCCAGGCTGGTGTTCCACACACCCACCCCTCTCCGTGTAAAAATCACCCCAGGCTGGTGTTCCACACAGCCACCCCTCTCCCTGTAAAAATCACCCAAGGCTGTTGTTCCACACACCCACCCCACTCCGTGCAAAAATCACCCCAGTCTGGTGTTCCACACACCCACCCCTCTCCGTGTAAAAATCACCCCAGGCTGTTGTTCCACACACACACCCCTCTCCGTGCAAAAATCACCCCAGTCTGGTGTTCCACACACCCACCCCTCTCCCTGTAAAAATCACCCAAGGCTGTTGTTCCACACACCCACCCCTCTCCGTGCAAAAATCACCCCAGTCTGGTGTTCCACACACCCACCCCCCTCCCTGTAAAACTCACCACAGGCTGGTGTTCCACACACCCACCCCTCTCCGTGTAAAAATCACCCCAGGCTGGTGTTCCACACACCCACCCCTCTCCGTGTAAAAATCACCCAAGGCTGCTGTTCCACACACCCACCCCACTCCGTGCAAAAATCACCCCAGTCTGGTGTTCCACACACCCACCCCTCTCCGTGTAAAAATCACCCCAGGCTGTTGTTCCACACACACACCCCTCTCCGTGCAAAAATCACCCCAGTCTGGTGTTCCACACACCCACCCCTCTCCCTGTAAAAATCACCCAAGGCTGTTGTTCCACACACCCACCCCTCTCCGTGCAAAAATCACCCCAGTCTGGTGTTCCACACACCCACCCCCCTCCCTGTAAAACTCACCACAGGCTGGTGTTCCACACACCCACCCCTCTCCGTCTAAAAATCACCCCAGGCTGGCGTTCCACACACCCACCCCTCTCCATGTAAAAATCACCCCAGGCTGGTGTTCCACACACCCACCCCTCTCCGTGTAAAAATCACCCCAGTCTGGTGTTCCACATACCCACCCCTCTCCCTGTAAAAATCACCCCAGGGTGGTGTTCCACACACCTACCCCTCTCCCTGTAAAAATCACCCCAGGCTGTTGTTCCACACACACACCCCTCTCCGGGCAAAAATCACCCCAGTCTGGTGTTCCACACACCCACCCCTCTCCGTCTAAAAATCACCCCAGTCTGGTGTTCCACACACCCACCCCCTCTCCGTCTAAAAATCACCCCAGGCTGGCGTTCCACACACCCACCCCTCTCCGTGTAAAAATCACCCCGGGCTGGTGTTCCACACACACACCCCTCTCCGTGTAAAACTCACCCCAGGCTGGTGTTCCACACACCCACCCCTCTCCCAGTAAAAATCACCCCAGGCTGGTGTTCCACACACCCACCCCTCTCCGTGTAAAAATCACCCCAGGCTGGTGTTCCACACACCCACCCCTCCCCCTGTAAAAATCACCCCAGGCTGGAGTTCCACACACCCACCCCTCTCCGTCTAAAAATCACCCCAGGCTGGTGTTCCACACACCCACCCCTCTCCGTGTAAAAATCAACCAAGGCTGGTGTTCCACACACCCACCCCTCTCCGTGTAAAAATCACCCCAGGCTGGTGTTCCACACACACACCCCTCTCCGTGCAAAAATCACCCCAGTCTGGTGTTCCACACACCCACCCCTCTCCGTCTAAAAATCACCCCAGGCTGGCGTTCCACACACCCACCCCTCTCCGTGTAAAAATCACCCCAGGCTGGCGTTCCACACACCCACCCCTCTCCGTGTAAAAATCACCCCAGGCTGGCGTTCCACACACCCCACCCCTCTCCGTGTAAAAATCACCCCAGGCTGGCGTTCCACACACCCACCCCTCTCCGTGTAAAAATCACCCCAGGCTGGCGTTCCACACACCCACCCCTCTCCGTGTAAAAATCACCCCAGGCTGGCGTTCCACACACCCACCCCTCTCCGTGTAAAAATCACCCCAGGCTGGCGTTCCACACACCCACCCCTCTCCGTCTAAAAATCACCCCAGGCTGGCGTTCCACACACCCACCCCTCTCCATGTAAAAATCACCCCAGGCTGGTGTTCCACACACCCACCCCTCTCCGTGTAAAAATCACCCCAGTCTGGTGTTCCACATACCCACCCCTCTCCCTGTAAAAATCACCCCAGGGTGGTGTTCCACACACCTACCCCTCTCCCTGTAAAAATCACCCCAGGCTGTTGTTCCACACACACACCCCTCTCCGGGCAAAAATCACCCCAGTCTGGTGTTCCACACACCCACCCCTCTCCGTCTAAAAATCACCCCAGTCTGGTGTTCCACACACCCACCCCTCTCCGTCTAAAAATCACCCCAGGCTGTTGTTCCACACACACACCCCCTCTCCGTGCAAAAATCACCCCAGTCTGGTGTTCCACACACCCAACTCTCTCCGTCTAAAAATCACCCCAGGCTGGCGTTCCACACACCCACCTCTCTCCGTGTAAAAATCACCCCAGGCTGGCGTTCCACACACCCACCCCTCTCCGTGTAAAAATCACCCCAGGCTGGTGTTCCACACACCCACCCCTCTCCCAGTAAAAATCACCCCAGGCTGGTGTTCCACACACCCACCCCTCTCCGTGTAAAAATCACCCCAGGCTGGTGTTCCACACACCCACCCCTCCCCCTGTAAAAATCACCCCAGGCTGGTGTTCCACACACCCACCCCTCTCCGTCTAAAAATCACCCCAGGCTGGTGTTCCACACACCCACCCCTCTCCGTGTAAAAATCACCCCCAGGCTGGTGTTCCACACACCCACCCCTCTCCGTGTAAAAATCACCCCAGGCTGGTGTTCCACACACACACCCCTCTCCGTGCAAAAATCACCCAGTCTGGTGTTCCACACACCCACCCCTCTCCGTCTAAAAATCACCCCAGGCTGGCGTTCCACACACCCCCCACCCTCTCCGTGTAAAAATCACACCAGGCTGGTGTTCCACACACCCACCCCTCTCCGTGTAAAAATCACCCCAGGCTGGTGTTCCACACACCCACCCCTCTCCCTGTAAAAATCACCCAAGGCTGTTTTTCCACACACCCACCCCACTCCGTGCAAAAATCACCCCAGTCTGGTGTTCCACACACCCACCCCTCTCCGTGTAAAAATCACCCCAGGCTGTTGTTCCACACACACACCCCTCTCCGTGCAAAAATCACCCCAGTCTGGTGTTCCACACACCCACCCTCTCTCCCTGTAAAAATCACCCAAGGCTGTTGTTCCACACACCCACCCCTCTCCGTGCAAAAATCACCCCAGTCTGGTGTTCCACACACCCACCCCCCTCCCTGTAAAACTCACCACAGGCTGGTGTTCCACACACCCACCCCTCTCCGTGTAAAAATCACCCCAGGCTGGTGTTCCCACACACCCACCCCTCTCCGTGTAAAAATCACCCAAGGCTGCTGTTCCACACACCCACCCCACTCCGTGCAAAAATCACCCCAGTCTGGTGTTCCACACACCCACCCCTCTCCGTGTAAAAATCACCCCAGGCTGTTGTTCCACACACACACCCCTCTCCGTGCAAAAATCACCCCAGTCTGGTGTTCCACACACCCACCCCTCTCCCTGTAAAAATCACCCAAGGCTGTTGTTCCACACACCCACCCCTCTCCGTGCAAAAATCACCCCAGTCTGGTGTTCCACACACCCACCCCCCTCCCTGTAAAACTCACCACAGGCTGGTGTTCCACACACCCACCCCTCTCCGTGTAAAAATCACCCCAGGCTGGTGTTCCACACACCCACCCCTCTCCGTGTAAACCCCAGGCTGGTGTTCCACACACCCACCCCTCTCCGTGTAAAAATCACCCCAGGCTGGTGTTCCACACACCCACCCCTCTCCGTGTAAAAATCACCCCAGGCTGGTGTTCCACACACACACCCCACTCCGTGTAAAACTCACCCCAGGCTGGCGTTCCACACACCCACCCCTCCCCCTGTAAAAATCACCCCAGGCTGGTGTTCCACACACCCACCCCTCTCCCTTTAAAAATCACCCCAGGCTGGTGTTCCACACACCTACCCCTCTCCGTGTAAAAATCACCCCAGGCTGGCGTTCCACACACCAACCCCTCTCCCTGTAAAAATCACCGCAGGCTGGTGTTCCACACACCCACCCCTCTCCCTGTAAAAATCACCCCAGGGTGGTGTTCCACACACCTACCCCTCTCCCTGTAAAAATCACCCCAGGCTGTTGTTCCACACACACACCCCTCTCCGGGCAAAAATCACCCCAGTCTGGTGTTCCACACACCCACCCCTCTCCGTCTAAAAATCACCCCAGTCTGGTGTTCCACACACCCACCCCTCTCCGTCTAAAAATCACCCCAGGCTGTTGTTCCACACACACACCCCTCTCCGTGCAAAAATCACCCCAGTCTGGTGTTCCACACACCCAACTCTCTCCGTCTAAAAATCACCCCAGGCTGGCGTTCCACACACCCACCCCTCTCCGTGTAAAAATCACCCCAGGCTGGCGTTCCACACACCCACCCCTCTCCGTGTAAAAATCACCCCAGGCTGGTGTTCCACACACCCACCCCTCTCCCAGTAAAAATCACCCCAGGCTGGTGTTCCACACACCCACCCCTCTCCGTGTAAAAATCACCCCAGGCAGGTGTTCCACACACCCACCCCTCCCCCTGTAAAAATCACCCCAGGCTGGTGTTCCACACACCCACCCCTCTCCGTCTAAAAATCACCCCAGGCTGGTGTTCCACACACCCACCCCTCTCCGTGTAAAAATCACCCCAGGCTGGTGTTCCACACACCCACCCCTCTCCGTGTAAAAATCACCCCAGGCTGGTGTTCCACACACACACCCCTCTCCGTGCAAAAATCACCCCAGTCTGGTGTTCCACACACCCACCCCTCTCCGTCTAAAAATCACCCCAGGCTGGCGTTCCACACACCCACCCCTCTCCGTGTAAAAATCACCCCAGGCTGGTGTTCCACACACCCACCCCTCTCCGTGTAAAAATCACCCCAGGCTGGTGTTCCACACAGCCACCCCTCTCCCTGTAAAAATCACCCAAGGCTGTTGTTCCACACACCCACCCCACTCCGTGCAAAAATCACCCAGTCTGGTGTTCCACACACCCACCCCTCTCCGTGTAAAAATCACCCCAGGCTGTTGTTCCACACACACACCCCTCTCCGTGCAAAAATCACCCCAGTCTGGTGTTCCACACACCCACCCCTCTCCCTGTAAAAATCACCCAAGGCTGTTGTTCCACACACCCACCCCTCTCCGTGCAAAAATCACCCCAGTCTGGTGTTCCACACACCCACCCCCCTCCCTGTAAAACTCACCACAGGCTGGTGTTCCACACACCCCACCCCTCTCCGTGTAAAAATCACCCCAGGCTGGTGTTCCACACACCCACCCCTCTCCGTGTAAAAATCACCCAAGGCTGCTGTTCCACACACCCACCCCACTCCGTGCAAAAATCACCCCAGTCTGGTGTTCCACACACCCACCCCTCTCCGTGTAAAAATCACCCCAGGCTGTTGTTCCACACACACACCCCTCTCCGTGCAAAAATCACCCCAGTCTGGTGTTCCACACACCCACCCCTCTCCCTGTAAAAATCACCCAAGGCTGTTGTTCCACACACCCACCCCTCTCCGTGCAAAAATCACCCCAGTCTGGTGTTCCACACACCCACCCCCCTCCCTGTAAAACTCACCACAGGCTGGTGTTCCACACACCCACCCCTCTCCGTCTAAAAATCACCCCAGGCTGGCGTTCCACACACCCACCCCTCTCCATGTAAAAATCACCCCAGGCTGGTGTTCCACACACCCACCCCTCTCCGTGTAAAATCACCCCAGTCTGGTGTTCCACATACCCACCCCTCTCCCTGTAAAAATCACCCCAGGGTGGTGTTCCACACACCTACCCCTCTCCCTGTAAAAATCACCCCAGGCTGTTGTTCCACACACACACCCCTCTCCGGGCAAAAATCACCCCAGTCTGGTGTTCCACACACCCACCCCTCTCCGTCTAAAAATCACCCCAGTCTGGTGTTCCACACACCCACCCCTCTCCGTCTAAAAATCACCCCAGGCTGGCGTTCCACACACCCACCCCTCTCCGTGTAAAAATCACCCCGGGCTGGTGTTCCACACACACACCCCTCTCCGTGTAAAACTCACCCCAGGCTGGTGTTCCACACACCCACCCCTCTCCCAGTAAAAATCACCCCAGGCTGGTGTTCCACACACCCACCCCTCTCCGTGTAAAAATCACCCCAGGCTGGTGTTCCACACACCCACCCCTCCCCCTGTAAAAATCACCCCAGGCTGGTGTTCCACACACCCACCCCTCTCCGTCTAAAAATCACCCCAGGCTGGTGTTCCACACACCCACCCCTCTCCGTGTAAAAATCAACCAAGGCTGGTGTTCCACACACCCACCCCTCTCCGTGTAAAAATCACCCCAGGCTGGTGTTCCACACACACACCCCTCTCCGTGCAAAAATCAACCCAGTCTGGTGTTCCACACACCCACCCCTCTCCGTCTAAAAATCACCCCAGGCTGGCGTTCCACACACCCACCCCTCTCCGTGTAAAAATCACCCCAGGCTGGCGTTCCACACACCCACCCCTCTCCGTGTAAAAATCACCCCAGGCTGGCGTTCCACACACCCACCCCTCTCCGTGTAAAAATCACCCCAGGCTGGCGTTCCACACACCCACCCCTCTCCGTGTAAAAATCACCCCAGGCTGGCGTTCCACACACCCACCCCTCTCCGTGTAAAAATCACCCCAGGCTGGCGTTCCACACACCCACCCCTCTCCGTGTAAAAATCACCCCAGGCTGGCGTTCCACACACCCACCCCTCTCCGTCTAAAAATCACCCCAGGCTGGCGTTCCACACACCCACCCCTCTCCATGTAAAAAATCACCCCAGGCTGGTGTTCCACACACCCACCCCTCTCCGTGTAAAAATCACCCCAGTCTGGTGTTCCACATACCCACCCCTCTCCCTGTAAAAATCACCCCAGGGTGGTGTTCCACACACCTACCCCTCTCCCTGTAAAAATCACCCCAGGCTGTTGTTCCACACACACACCCCTCTCCGGGCAAAAATCACCCCAGTCTGGTGTTCCACACACCCACCCCTCTCCGTCTAAAAATCACCCCAGTCTGGTGTTCCACACACCCACCCCTCTCCGTCTAAAAATCACCCCAGGCTGTTGTTCCACACACACACCCCTCTCCGTGCAAAAATCACCCCAGTCTGGTGTTCCACACACCCAACTCTCTCCGTCTAAAAATCACCCCAGGCTGGCGTTCCACACACCCACCTCTCTCCGTGTAAAAATCACCCCAGGCTGGCGTTCCACACACCCACCCCTCTCCGTGTAAAAATCACCCCAGGCTGGTGTTCCACACACCCACCCCTCTCCCAGTAAAAATCACCCCAGGCTGGTGTTCCACACACCCACCCCTCTCCGTGTAAAAATCACCCCAGGCTGGTGTTCCACACACCCACCCCTCCCCCTGTAAAAATCACCCCAGGCTGGTGTTCCACACACCCACCCCTCTCCGTCTAAAAATCACCCCAGGCTGGTGTTCCACACACCCACCCCTCTCCGTGTAAAAATCACCCCAGGCTGGTGTTCCACACACCCACCCCTCTCCGTGTAAAAATCACCCCAGGCTGGTGTTCCACACACACACCCCTCTCCGTGCAAAAATCACCCAGTCTGGTGTTCCACACACCCACCCCTCTCCGTCTAAAATCACCCCAGGCTGGCGTTCCACACACCCACCCCTCTCCGTGTAAAAATCACACCAGGCTGGTGTTCCACACACCCACCCCTCTCCGTGTAAAAATCACCCCAGGCTGGTGTTCCACACACCCACCCCTCTCCCTGTAAAAATCACCCAAGGCTGTTTTTCCACACACCCACCCCACTCCGTGCAAAAATCACCCCAGTCTGGTGTTCCACACACCCACCCCTCTCCGTGTAAAAATCACCCCAGGCTGTTGTTCCACACACACACCCCTCTCCGTGCAAAAATCACCCCAGTCTGGTGTTCCACACACCCACCCCTCTCCCTGTAAAAATCACCCAAGGCTGTTGTTCCACACACCCACCCCTCTCCGTGCAAAAATCACCCCAGTCTGGTGTTCCACACACCCACTCCCCTCCCTGTAAAACTCACCACAGGCTGGTGTTCCACACACCCACCCCTCTCCGTGTAAAAATCACCCCAGGCTGGTGTTCCACACACCCACCCCTCTCCGTGTAAAAATCACCCAAGGCTGCTGTTCCACACACCCACCCCACTCCGTGCAAAAATCACCCCAGTCTGGTGTTCCACACACCCACCCCTCTCCGTGTAAAAATCACCCCAGGCTGTTGTTCCACACACACACCCCTCTCCGTGCAAAAATCACCCCAGTCTGGTGTTCCACACACCCACCCCTCTCCCTGTAAAAATCACCCAAGGCTGTTGTTCCACACACCCACCCCTCTCCGTGCAAAAATCACCCCAGTCTGGTGTTCCACACACCCACCCCCCTCCCTGTAAAACTCACCACAGGCTGGTGTTCCACACACCCACCCCTCTCCGTGTAAAAATCACCCCAGGCTGGTGTTCCACACACCCACCCCTCTCCGTGTAAAAATCACCCCAGGCTGGTGTTCCACACACCCACCCCTCTCCGTGTAAAAATCACCCCAGGCTGGTGTTCCACACACACACCCCACTCCGTGTAAAACTCACCCCAGGCTGGCGTTCCACACACCCACCCCTCTCCGTCTAAAAATCACCCCAGGCTGGCGTTCCACACACCCACCCCTCTCCGTGTAAAAATCACCCCAGGCTGGTGTTCCACACACCCACCCCTCTCCGTGTAAAAATCACCCCAGGCTGGTGTTCCACACACACACCCCTCTCCGTGTAAAACTCACCCCAGGCTGGTGTTCCACACACCCACCCCTCTCCGTGTAAAAATCACCCCAGGCTGGTGTTCCACACACCCACCCCTCCCCCTGTAAAAATCACCCCAGGCTGGTGTTCCACACACCCACCCCTCTCCCTTTAAAAATCACCCCAGGCTGGTGTTCCACACACCTACCCCTCTCCGTGTAAAAATCACCCCAGGCTGGCGTTCCACACACCAACCCCTCTCCCTGTAAAAATCACCGCAGGCTGGTGTTCCACACACCCACCCCTCTCCCTGTAAAAATCACCACAGGCTGGTGTTCCACACACCCACCCCTCTCCCTGTAAAACTCACCCCAGGCTGTTGTTCCACACACCTACCCCTCTCCGTGTAAAAATCACCCCAGGCTGGTGTTCCACACACCCACCCCTCTCCCTGTAAAAATCACCCCAGGCTGGTGTTCCACACACCCACCCCTCTCCCTGTAAAACTCACCCCAGGCTGTTGTTCCACACACCCACCCCTCTCCCTGTGAAACTCACCCCAGGCTGTTGTTCCACACACCCGCCCCTCTCCCTGTAAAAAGCACCCCAGGCTGTTGTTCCACACACCCACCCCTCTCCCTGTAAAACTCACCCCAGGCTGTTGTTCCACACACCCACCCCTCTCCCTGTAAAAATCACCCCAGGCTGGTGTTCCACACACCCACCCCTCTCTCTGTAAAACTCACCCCAGGCTGTTGTTCCACACACCCGCCCCTCTCCCTGTAAAAATCACCCCAGGCTGGTGTTCCACACACCCACCCCTCTCCCTGTAAAAATCACCCCAGGCTGGTGTTCCACACACCCACCCCTCTCCCTGTAAAACTCACCCCAGGCTGTTGTTCCACACACCCACCCCTCTCCCTGTAAAAATCACCCCAGGCTGGTGTTCCACACACCTACCCCTCTCCCTGTAAAAATTATCCCAGGCTGGTGTTCCACACACCCACCCCTCTCCCTGTGAAACTCACCCCAGGCTGTTGTTCCACACACCCGCCCCGCTCCCTGTAAAAAGCACCCCAGGCTGTTGTTCCACACACCCACCCCTCTCCCTGTAAAACTCACCCCAGGCTGTTGTTCCACACACCCACCCCTCTCCCTGTAAAAATCACCCCAGGCTGGTGTTCCACACACCCACCCCTCTCCCTGTAAAACTCACCCCAGGCTGGTGTTCCACACACCAACCCCTCTCCGTGTAAAAATCACCCCAGGCTGGTGTTCCACACACCCACCCCTCTCCCTGTAAAACTCACCCCAGGCTGGTGTTCCACACACCAACCCCTCTCCCTGTAAAAATCACCCAAGGCTGTTGTTCCACACACCCACCCCTCTCCGTGCAAAAATCACCCCAGTCTGTTGTTCCACACACCCACCCCTCTCCGTCTAAAAATCACCCCAGGCTGGTGTTCCACACACCCACCCCTCTCCCTTTAAAAATCACCCCAGTCTGGTGTTCCCCACACCCACCCCTCTCCGTCTAAAAATCACCCCAGGCTGGTGTTCCACACACACACCCCTCTCTGTGCAAAAATCACCCCAGTCTGGTGTTCCACACACCCACCCCTCTCCCTGTAAAAATCACCCAAGGCTGTTGTTCCACACACCCACCCCACTCCGTGCAAAAATCACCCCAGTCTGGTGTTCCACACACCCACCCCTCTCCGTGTAAAAATCACCCCAGGCTGTTGTTCCACACACACACCCCTCTCCGTGCAAAAATCACCCCAGTCTGGTGTTCCACACACCCACCCCTCTCCCTGTAAAAATCACCCAAGGCTGTTGTTCCACACACCCACCCCTCTCCGTGCAAAAATCACCCCAGTCTGGTGTTCCACACACCCACCCCCCTCCCTGTAAAACTCACCACAGGCTGGTGTTCCACACACCCACCCCTCTCCGTGTAAAAATCACCCCAGGCTGGTGTTCCACACACCCACCCCTCTCCGTGTAAAAATCACCCCAGGCTGGTGTTCCACACACACACCCCTCTCCGTGCAAAAATCACCCCAGTCTGGTGTTCCACACACCCACCCCTCTCCGTCTAAAAATCACCCCAGGCTGGCGTTCCACACACCCACCCCTCTCCATGTAAAAATCACCCCAGGCTGGTGTTCCACACACCCACCCCTCTCCGTGTAAAAATCACCCCAGTCTGGTGTTCCACATACCCACCCCTCTCCCTGTAAAAATCACCCCAGGGTGGTGTTCCACACACCTACCCCTCTCCCTGTAAAAATCACCCCAGGCTGTTGTTCCACACACACACCCCTCTCCGGGCAAAAATCACCCCAGTCTGGTGTACCACACACCCACCCCTCTCCGTCTAAAAATCACCCCAGTCTGGTGTTCCACACACCCACCCCTCTCCGTCTAAAAATCACCCCAGGCTGTTGTTCCACACACACACCCCTCTCCGTGCAAAAATCACCCCAGTCTGGTGTTCCACACACCCAACTCTCTCCGTCTAAAAATCACCCCAGGCTGGCGTTCCACACACCCACCCCTCTCCGTGTAAAAATCACCCCAGGCTGGCGTTCCACACACCCACCCCTCTCCGTGTAAAAATCACCCCAGGCTGGTGTTCCACACACACACCCCACTCCGTGTAAAACTCACCCCAGGCTGGCGTTCCACACACCCACCCCTCTCCGTCTAAAAATCACCCCAGGCTGGCGTTCCACACACCCACCCCTCTCCGTGTAAAAATCACCCCAGGCTGGTGTTCCCCACACCCACCCCTCTCCCTGTAAAACTCACCCCATGCTGGTGTTCCACACACCCACCCCTCTCCCTGTAAAAATCACCCCAGGCTGGTGTTCCACACACACACCCCACTCCGTGTAAAACTCACCCCAGGCTGGCGTTCCACACACCCACCCCTCTCCGTCTAAAAATCACCCCAGGCTGGCGTTCCACACACACACCCCTCTCCGTGTAAAAATCACCCCAGGCTGGTGTTCCACACACCCACCCCTCTCCGTGTAAAAAATCACCCCAGGCTGGTGTTCCACACACACACCCCTCTCCGTGTAAAACTCACCCCAGGCTGGTGTTCCACACACCCACCCCTCTCCGTGTAAAAATCACCCCAGGCTGGTGTTCCACACACCCACCCCTCCCCCTGTAAAAATCACCCCAGGCTGGTGTTCCACACACCCACCCCTCTCCCTTTAAAAATCACCCCAGGCTGGTGTTCCACACACCTACCCCTCTCCGTGTAAAAATCACCCCAGGCTGGCGTTCCACACACCAACCCCTCTCCCTGTAAAAATCACCGCAGGCTGGTGTTCCACACACCCACCCCTCTCCCTGTAAAAATCACCACAGGCTGGTGTTCCACACACCCACCCCTCTCCCTGTAAAACTCACCCCAGGCTGTTGTTCCACACACCTACCCCTCTCCGTGTAAAAATCACCCCAGGCTGGTGTTCCACACACCCACCCCTCTCCCTGTAAAAATCACCCCAGGCTGGTGTTCCACACACCCACCCCCTCTCCCTGTAAAACTCACCCCAGGCTGTTGTTCCACACACCCACCCCTCTCCCTGTAAAAATCACCCCAGGCTGATGTTCCACACACCTACCCCTCTCCCTGTAAAAATCACCCCAGGCTGGTGTTCCACACACCCACCCCTCTCCCTGTGAAACTCACCCCAGGCTGTTGTTCCACACACCCGCCCCTCTCCCTGTAAAAAGCACCCCAGGCTGTTGTTCCACACACCCACCCCTCTCCCTGTAAAACTCACCCCAGGCTGTTGTTCCACACACCCACCCCTCTCCCTGTAAAAATCACCCCAGGCTGGTGTTCCACACACCCACCCCTCTCCCTGTAAAACTCACCCCAGGCTGGTGTTCCACACACCAACCCCTCTCCGTGTAAAAATCACCCCAGGCTGGTGTTCCAAACACCCACCCCTCTCCCTGTAAAACTCACCCCAGGCTGGTGTTCCACACACCAACCCCTCTCCCTGTAAAAATCACCCAAGGCTGTTGTTCCACACACCCACCCCTCTCCGTGCAAAAATCACCCCAGTCTGTTGTTCCACACACCCACCCCTCTCCGTCTAAAAATCACCCCAGGCTGGTGTTCCACACACCCACCCCTCTCCCTTTAAAAATCACCCCAGTCTGGTGTTCCCCACACCCACCCCTCTCCGTCTAAAAATCACCCCAGGCTGGTGTTCCACACACACACCCCTCTCCGTGCAAAAATCACCCCAGTCTGGTGTTCCACACACCCACCCCTCTCCCTGTAAAAATCACCCAAGGCTGTTGTTCCACACACCCACCCCACTCCGTGCAAAAATCACCCCAGTCTGGTGTTCCACACACCCACCCCTCTCCGTGTAAAAATCACCCCAGGCTGTTGTTCCACACACACACCCCTCTCTGTGCAAAAATCACCCCAGTCTGGTGTTCCACACACCCACCCCTCTCCCTGTAAAAATCACCCAAGGCTGTTGTTCCACACACCCACCCCTCTCCGTGCAAAAATCACCCCAGTCTGGTGTTCCACACACCCACCCCCCTCCCTGTAAAACTCACCCCAGGCTGGTGATCCACATACCCACCCCTCTCCCTGTAAAAATCACCCCAGGGTGGTGTTCCACACACCTACCCCTCTCCCTGTAAAAATCACCCCAGGCTGTTGTTCCACACACACACCCCTCTCCGTGCAAAAATCACCCCAGGCTGGTGTTCCACACACCCACCCCTCTCCCTGTAAAAATCACCCCAGGCTGGTGTTCCACACACCAACCCCTCTCCGTCTAAAAATCACCCCAGGCTGGTGTTCCACACACCTACCCCTCTCCGTCTAAAAATCACCCCAGGCTGGCGTTCCACACACCCACCCCTCTCCGTGTAAAAATCACCCCAGGCTGGCGTTCCACACACCCACCCCTCTCCGTGTAAAAATCACCCCAGGGTGGTGTTCCACACACCTACCCCTCTCCCTGTAAAAATCACCCCAGGCTGGTGTTCCACACACCCACCCCTCTCCGTCTAAAAATCACCCCAGGCTGGCGTTCCACACACCCACCCCTCTCCCTGTAAAAATCACCCCAGGCTGGCGTTCCACACACCCACCCCTCTCCGTGTAAAAATCACCCCAGGCTGGTGTTCCACACACACACCCCTCTCCGTGTAAAACTCACCCCAGGCTGGTGTTCCACACACCCACCCCTCTCCGTCTAAAAATCATCCCAGGCTGGCGTTCCACACACCCACCCCTCTCCGTGTAAAAATCACCCCAGGCTGGTGTTCCACACACACACCCCTCTCCGTGTAAAACTCACCCCAGGCTGGTGTTCCACACACCCACCCCTCTCCCAGTAAAAATCACCCCAGGCTGGTGTTCCACACACCCACCCCTCTCCGTGTAAAAATCACCCCAGGCTGGTGTTCCACACACCCACCCCTCCCCCTGTAAAAATCACCCCAGGCTGGTGTTCCACACACCCACCCCTCTCCGTCTAAAAATCACCCCAGGCTGGTGTTCCACACACCCACCCCTCTCCGTGTAAAAATCACCCCAGGCTGGTGTTCCACACACCCACCCCTCTCCGTCTAAAAATCACCCCAGGCTGGTGTTCCACACACCCACCCCTCTCCGTGTAAAAATCACCCCAGGCTGGTGTTCCACACACACACTCCTCTCCGTGCAAAAATCACCCCAGTCTGGTGTTCCACACACCTACCCCTCTCCCTGTAAAACTCACCCCAGGCTGTTGTTCCACACACCTACCCCTCTCCCTGTAAAAATCACCCCAGGCTGGTGTTCCACACACCCACCCCTCTCCCTGTAAAACTCATCCCAGGCTGTTGTTCCACACACCTACCCCTCTCCGTGTAAAAATCACCCCAGGCTGGTGTTCCACACACCCACCCCTCTCCCTGTAAAACTCACCCCAGGCTGTTGTTCCACACACCCGCCCCTCTCCCTGTAAAAATCACCCCAGGCTGGTGTTCCACACACCCACCCCTCTCTCTGTAAAACTCACCCCAGGCTGTTGTTCCACACACCCGCCCCTCTCCCTGTAAAAATCACCCCAGGCTGGTGATCCACACACCCACCCCTCTCCCTGTAAAAATCACCCCAGGCTGGTGTTCCACACACCCACCCCTCTCCCTGTAAAACTCACCCCAGGCTGTTGTCCACACACCCACCCCTCTCCCTGTAAAAATCACCCCAGGCTGGTGTTCCAAACACCTACCCCTCTCCCTGTAAAAATCACCCCAGGCTGGTGTTCCACACACCCACCCCTCTCCCTGTGAAACTCACCCCAGGCTGTTGTTCCACACACCCGCCCCTCTCCCTGTAAAAAGCACCCCAGGCTGATGTTCCACACACCCACCCCTCTCCCTGTAAAACTCACCCCAGGCTGTTGTTCCACACACCAACCCCTCTCCCTGTAAAAATCACCCAAGGCTGTTGTTCCACACACCCACCCCTCTCCGTGCAAAAATCACCCCAGTCTGTTGTTCCACACACCCACCCCTCTCCGTCTAAAAATCACCCCAGGCTGGTGTTCCACACACACACCCCTCTCCCTTTAAAAATCACCCCAGTCTGGTGTTCCCCACACCCACCCCTCTCCGTCTAAAAATCACCCCAGGCTGGTGTTCCACACACACACCCCTCTCCGTGCAAAAATCACCCCAGTCTGGTGTTCCACACACCCACCCCTCTCCCTGTAAAAATCACCCAAGGCTGTTGTTCCACACACCCACCCCACTCCGTGCAAAAATCACCCCAGTCTGGTGTTCCACACACCCACCCCTCTCCGTGTAAAAATCACCCCAGGCTGTTGTTCCACACACACACCCCTCTCTGTGCAAAAATCACCCCAGTCTGGTGTTCCACACACCCACCCCTCTCCCTGTAAAAATCACCCAAGGCTGTTGTTCCACACACCCACCCCTCTCCGTGCAAAAATCACCCCAGTCTGGTGTTCCACACACCCACCCCCCTCCCTGTAAAACTCACCACAGGCTGGTGTTCCACATACCCACCCCTCTCCCTGTAAAAATCACCCCAGGGTGGTGTTCCACACACCTACCACTCTCCCTGTAAAAATCACCCCAGGCTGTTGTTCCACACACACACCCCTCTCCGTGCAAAAATCACCCCAGGCTGGTGTTCCACACACCAACCCCTCTCCCTGTAAAAATCACCCCAGGCTGGTGTTCCACACACCAACCCCTCTCCGTCTAAAAATCACCCCAGGCTGGTGTTCCACACACCTACCCCTCTCCGTCTAAAAATCACCCCAGGCTGGCGTTCCACACACCCACCCCTCTCCGTGTAAAAATCACCCCAGGCTGGCGTTCCACACACCCACCCCTCTCCGTGTAAAAATCACCCCAGGGTGGTGTTCCACACACCTACCCCTCTCCCTGTAAAAATCACCCCAGGCTGGTGTTCCACACACCCACCCCTCTCCGTCTAAAAATCACCCCAGGCTGGCGTTCCACACACCCACCCCTCTCCCCTGTAAAAATCACCCCAGGCTGGCGTTCCACACACCCACCCCTCTCCGTGTAAAAATCACCCAGGCTGGGGTTCCACACACACACCCCTCTCCGTGTAAAACTCACCCCAGGCTGGTGTTCCACACACCCACCCCGCTCCGTCTAAAAATCCACCCCAGGCTGGCGTTCCACACACCCACCCCTCTCCGTGTAAAAATCACCCCAGGCTGGTGTTCCACACACACACCCCTCTCCGTGTAAAACTCACCCCAGGCTGGTGTTCCACACACCCACCCCTCTCCCAGTAAAAATCACCCCAGGCTGGTGTTCCACACACCCACCCCTCTCCGTGTAAAAATCACCCCAGGCTGGTGTTCCACACACCCACCCCTCCCCCTGTAAAAATCACCCCAGGCTGGTGTTCCACACACCCACCCCTCTCCGTCTAAAAATCACCCCAGGCTGGTGTTCCACACACCCACCCCTCTCCGTGTAAAAATCACCCCAGGCTGGTGTTCCACACACCCACCCCTCTCCGTCTAAAAATCACCCCAGGCTGGTGTTCCACACACCCACCCCTCTCCGTGTAAAAATCACCCCAGGCTGGTGTTCCACACACACACTCCTCTCCGTGCAAAAATCACCCCAGTCTGGTGTTCCACACACCTACCCCTCTCCCTGTAAAACTCACCCCAGGCTGTTGTTCCACACACCTACCCCTCTCCCTGTAAAAATCACCCCAGGCTGGTGTTCCACACACCCACCCCTCTCCCTGTAAAACTCATCCCAGGCTGTTGTTCCACACACCTACCCCTCTCCGTGTAAAAATCACCCCAGGCTGGTGTTCCACACACCCACCCCTCTCCCTGTAAAACTCACCCCAGGCTGTTGTTCCACACACCCGCCCCTCTCCCTGTAAAAAATCACCCCAGGCTGGTGTTCCACACACCCACCCCTCTCTCTGTAAAACTCACCCCAGGCTGTTGTTCCACACACCCGCCCCTCTCCCTGTAAAAATCACCCCAGGCTGGTGTTCCACACACCCACCCCTCTCCCTGTAAAACTCACCCCAGGCTGTTGTTCCACACACCCGCCCCTCTCCCTGTAAAAATCACCCCAGGCTGGTGTTCCACACAGCCACCCCTCTCCCTGTAAAACTCACCCCAGTCTGTTGTTCCACACACCCGCCCCTCTCCCTGTAAAAATCACCCCAGGCTGGTGTTCCACACACCCGCCCCTCTCCCTGTAAAAAGCACCCCAGGCTGTTGTTCCACACACCCACCCCTCTCCCTGTAAAACTCACCCCAGGCTGTTGTTCCACACACCCGCCCCTCTCCCTGTAAAAAGCACCCCAGGCTGGTGTTCCACACACCCACCCCTCTCCCTGTAAAAATCACCCCAGGCTGTTGTTCCACACACCCACCCCTCTCCCTGTAAAAAGCACCCCAGGCTGTTGTTCCACACACCCACCCCTCTCCCTGTAAAACTCACCCCAGGATGTTGTTCCACACACCCGCCCCTCTCCCTGTAAAAATCACCCCAGGCTGGTGTTCCACACACCCACCCCTCTCCGTGTAAAAATCACCCCAGGCTGGTGTTCCGCACACCCACACCTCTCCGTGTAAAAATCACCCCAGGCTGGTGTTCCACACACCCACCCCTCTCCCTGTAAAACTCACCCCAGGCTGGTGTTCCACACACCAACCCCTCTCCGTGTAAAAATCACCCCAGGCTGGTGTTCCACACACCCACCCCTCCCCCTGTAAAAATCACCCCAGGCTGGTGTTCCACACACCCACCCCTCTCCGTCTAAAAATCACCCCAGGCTGGTGTTCCACACACCCACCCCTCTCCGTGTAAAAATCACCCCAGGCTGGTGTTCCACACACCCACCCCTCTCCGTCTAAAAATCACCCCAGGCTGGTGTTCCACACACCCACCCCTCTCCGTGTAAAAATCACCCCAGGCTGGTGTTCCACACACACACTCCTCTCCGTGCAAAAATCACCCCAGTCTGGTGTTCCACACACCTACCCCTCTCCCTGTAAAACTCACCCCAGGCTGTTGTTCCACACACCTACCCCTCTCCCTGTAAAAATCACCCCAGGCTGGTGTTCCACACACCCACCCCTCTCCCTGTAAAACTCATCCCAGGCTGTTGTTCCACACACCTACCCCTCTCCGTGTAAAAATCACCCCAGGCTGGTGTTCCACACACCCACCCCTCTCCCTGTAAAACTCACCCCAGGCTGTTGTTCCACACACCCGCCCCTCTCCCTGTAAAAATCACCCCAGGCTGGTGTTCCACACACCCACCCCTCTCTCTGTAAAACTCACCCCAGGCTGTTGTTCCACACACCCGCCCCTCTCCCTGTAAAAATCACCCCAGGCTGGTGTTCCACACACCCACCCCTCTCCCTGTAAAACTCACCCCAGGCTGTTGTTCCACACACCCGCCCCTCTCCCTGTAAAAATCACCCCAGGCTGGTGTTCCACACAGCCACCCCTCTCCCTGTAAAACTCACCCCAGTCTGTTGTTCCACACACCCGCCCCTCTCCCTGTAAAAATCACCCCAGGCTGGTGTTCCACACACCCGCCCCTCTCCCTGTAAAAAGCACCCCAGGCTGTTGTTCCACACACCCACCCCTCTCCCTGTAAAACTCACCCCAGGCTGTTGTTCCACACACCCGCCCCTCTCCCTGTAAAAAGCACCCCAGGCTGGTGTTCCACACACCCACCCCTCTCCCTGTAAAAATCACCCCAGGCTGTTGTTCCACACACCCACCCCTCTCCCTGTAAAAAGCACCCCAGGCTGTTGTTCCACACACCCACCCCTCTCCCTGTAAAACTCACCCCAGGATGTTGTTCCACACACCCGCCCCTCTCCCTGTAAAAATCACCCCAGGCTGGTGTTCCACACACCCACCCCTCTCCGTGTAAAAATCACCCCAGGCTGGTGTTCCGCACACCCACCCCTCTCCGTGTAAAAATCACCCCAGGCTGGTGTTCCACACACCCACCCCTCTCCCTGTAAAACTCACCCCAGGCTGGTGTTCCACACACCAACCCCTCTCCGTGTAAAAATCACCCCAGGCTGGTGTTCCACACACCCACCCCTCTCCCTGTAAAAATCACCCCAGGCTGGTGTTCCACACACCAACCCCTCTCCGTGTAAAAATCACCCCAGGCTGGTGTTCCACACACCCACCCCTCTCCGTGTAAAAATCACCCCAGGCTGGTGTTCCACACACCCACCCCTCTCCGTGTAAAAATCACCCCAGTCTGGTGTTCCCCACACCCACCCCTCTCCGTCTAAAAATCACCCCAGGCTGGTGTTCCACACACACACCCCTCTCCGTGCAAAAATCACCCCAGTCTGGTGTTCCACACACCCACCCCTCTCCGTCTAAAAATCACCCCAGGCTGGTGTTCCACACACACACCCCTCTACGTGCAAAAATCACCCCAGTCTGGTGTTCCACACACCCACCCCTCTCCCTGTAAAAATCACCCAAGGCTGTTGTTCCACACACCCACCCCACTCCGTGCAAAAATCACCCCAGTCTGGTGTTCCACACACCCACCCCTCTCCGTGTAAAAATCACCCCAGGCTGTTGTTCCACCCACACACCCCTCTCCGTGCAAAAATCACCCCAGTCTGGTGTTCCACACACCCACCCCTCTCCCTGTAAAAATCACCCAAGGCTGTTGTTCCACACACCCACCCCTCTCCGTGCAAAAATCACCCCAGTCTGGTGTTCCACACACCCACCCCTCTCCGTCTAAAAATCACCCCTGGCTGTTGTTCCACACACACACCCCTCTCCGTCTAAAAATCACCCCAGGCTGTTGTTCCACACACCCACCCCTCTCCGTCTAAAAATAACCCCAGGCTGGTGTTCCACACACCCACCCCCCTCCCTGTAAAACTCACCCCAGGCTGGTGTTCCACATACCCACCCCTCTCCCTGTAAAAATCACCCCAGGGTGGTGTTCCACACACCTACCCCTCTCCCTGTAAAAATCACCCCACGCTGTTGTTCCACACACACACCCCTCTCCGTGTAAAAATCACCCCAGGCTGGTGTTCCACACACCCACCCCTCTCCCTGTAAAAATCACCCCAGTCTGGTGTTCCACACACCCACCCCTCTCCGTGTAAAAATCACCCCAGGCTGTTGTTCCACACACACACCCCCTCTCCGTGCAAAAATCACCGTAGGCTGTTGTTCCACACACCCACCCCTCTCCGTCTAAAAATCTCCCCAGTCTGGTGTTCCACACACCCACCCCTCTCCGTCTAAAAATCACCCCAGGCTGTTGTTCCACACACCCACCCCTCTCCGTCTAAAAATCACCCCAGGCTGGTGTTCCACACACCCACCCCTCTCCCTGTAAAACTCACCCCATGCTGGTGTTCCACACACCCACCCCTCTCCGTGTAAAAATCACCCCAGGCTGGTGTTCCACACACACACCCCTCTCTCTGTGTAAAAATCACCCCAGGCTGGTGTTCCACACACCCACCCCTCTCCCTTTAAAAATCACCCCAGGCTGGTGTTCCACACACCCACCCCTCTCCGTGTAAAAATCACCCCAGGCTGGTGTTCCACACACCCACCCCTCTCCGTGTAAAAATCACCCCAGGGTGGTGTTCCACACACCCACCCCTCTCCCTGTAAAAATCACCCCAGGCTGGTGTTCCACACACCTACCCCTCTCCCTGTAAAAATCACCCCAGGCTGGTGTTCCACACACACACCCCTCTCCCTGTAAAAATCACCCCAGGCTGGTGTTCCACACACCCACCCCTCTCCCTGTAAAAATCACCCCAGTCTGGTGTTCCACACACCCACCCCTCTCCCTTTAAAAATCACCCCAGGCTGGTGTTCCACACACACACCCCTCTCCCTGTAAAAATCACCCCAGTCTGGTGTTCCACACACCCACCCCACTCCGTCTAAAAATCACCCCAGGCTGGTGTTCTACACACCTACCCTCTCCCTGTAAAAATCACCCCAGTCTGGTGTTCCACACACCCACCCCTCTCCCTGTAAAAATCACCCCAGGCTGGTGTTCCACACACACACCCCTCTCCCTGTAAAAATCACCCCAGGCTGGTGTTCCACACACCCACCCCTCTCCCTGTAAAAATCACCCCAGGCTGGTGTTCCACACACACACACCTCTCTCTATGTAAAAATCACCCCCAGGCTGGTGTTCCACACACCCACCCCTCTCCCTTTAAAAATCACCCCAGGCTGGTGTTCCACACACCCACCCCTCTCCGTGTAAAAATCACCCCAGGCTGGTGTTAAACACACCCACCCCTCTCCCTGTAAAAATCACGCCAGTCTGGTGTTCCACACACCCACCCCTCTCTGTCTAAAAATCACCCCAGGCTGTTGTTCCACACACACACCCCTCTCCGTGCAAAAATCACCCCAGTCTGGTGTTCCACACACCCACCCCTCTCCGTCTAAAAATCACCCCAGGCTGGCGTTCCACACACCCACCCCTCTCCGTGTAAAAATCACCCCAGGCTGGCGTTCCACACATCCACCCCTCTCCGTGTAAAAATCACCCCAGGCTGGTGTTCCACACACACACCCCTCTCCGTGTAAAACTCACCCCAGGCTGGTGTTCCACACACCCACCCCTCTCCGTCTAAAAATCACCCCAGGCTGGCGTTCCACACACCCACCCCTCTCCGTGTAAAAATCTCCCCAGGCTGGCGTTCCACACACCCACCCTTCTCCGTGTAAAAATCACCCCAGGCTGGTGTTCCACACACACACCCCTCTCCGTGTAAAACTCACCCCAGGCTGGTGTTCCACACAACCACCCCTCTCCGTGTAAAAATCACCCCAGGATGGTGTTCCACACACCCACCCCTCCCCCTGTAAAAATCACCCCAGGCTGGTGTTCCACACACCCACCCCTCTCCCTTTAAAAATCACCCCAGGCTGGTGTTCCACACACCTACCCCTCTCCGTGTAAAAATCACCCCAGGCTGGTGTTCCACACACCCACCCCTCTCCGTGTTAAAATCACCCCAGGCTGGTGTTCCACACACCCACCCCTCTCCGTGTAAAAATCACCCCAGGCTGGTGTTCCACACACCCACCCCTCTCCGTGTAAAAATCACCCCAGGCTGTTGTTCCACACACCCACCCCTCTCCCTGTAAAAATCACCCCAGGCTGGTGTTCCACACACCCACCCCTCTCCGTGTAAAAATCACCCCAGGCTGTTGTTCCACACACCCACCCCTCTCCCTGTAAAAATCACCCCAGGCTGGTGTTCCACACACCCACCCCTCTCGGTGTAAAAATCACCCCAGGCTGGTGTTCCACACACCCACCCCTCTCCCTGTAAAAATCACCCCAGGCTGGCGTTCCACACACCCACCCCTCTCCGTGTAAAAATCACCCCAGGCTGGCGTTCCACACACCCACCCCTCTCCGTGTAAAAATCACCCCAGGCTGGTGTTCCACACACCCACCCCTCTCCCTGTAAAAATCACCCCAGGCTGGTGTTCCACACACCCACCCCTCTCCGTGTAAAAATCACCCCAGTCTGGTGTTCCACACACCTACCCCTCTCCCTTTAAAAATCACCCCAGGCTGGTGTTCCACACACCCACCCCTCTCCCTTTAAAAATCACCCCAGGCTGGTGTTCCACACACCCACCCCTCTCCCTTTAAAAATCACCCCAGGCTGGTGTTCCACACACCCGCCCCTCTCCCTGTAAAAATCACCCCAGTCTGGTGTTCCACACACCCACCCCTCTCCCTTTAAAAATCACCCCAGGCTGGTGTTCCACACACCTACCCCTCTCCGTGTAAAAATCACCCTAGGCTGGTGTTCCACACACCCACCCCTCTCCCTGTAAAAATCACCCCAGGCTGGTGTTACACACACCCACCCCTCTCCCTGTAAAAATCACCCCAGGCTGTTGTTCCACACACCCACCCCTCTCCCTGTAAAAATCACCCCAGGCTGGTGTTCCACACACCCACCCCTCTCCCTTTAAAAATCACCCCCGGCTGGTGTTCCACACACCCATCACACTCCCTGTAAAAATCACCACAGGCTGGTGTTACACACACCCATCACTCTCCCTGTAAAAATCACCCCAGGCTGGTGTTCCACACACCTACCCCTCTCCCTTTAAAAATCACCCCAGGCTGGTGTTCCACACACCCACCGCTCTCCCTGTAAAAATCACCCCAGGCTGGTGTTCCACACACCCACCCCTCTCCCTGTAAAAATCACCCCAGGCTGGTGTTCCACACACCTACCCCTCTCCCTGTAAAAATCACCACAGTCTGGTGTTCCACACACCCACCCCTCTCTGTCTAAAAATCACCCCAGGCTGTTGTTCCACACACACACCCCTCTCCGTGCAAAAATCACCCCAGTCTGGTGTTCCACACACCCACCCCTCTCCGTCTAAAAATCACCCCAGGCTGGCGTTCCACACATCCACCCCTCTCCGTGTAAAAATCACCCCAGGCTGGTGTTCCACACACACACCCCTCTCCGTGTAAAACTCACCCCAGGCTGGTGTTCCACACACCCACCCCTCTCCGTCTAAAAATCACCCCAGGCTGGCGTTCCACACACCCACCCCTCTCCGTGTAAAAATCTCCCCAGGCTGGTGTTCCACACACCCACCCCTCTCCGTGTAAAAATCACCCCAGGCTGGTGTTCCACACACACACCCCTCTCCGTGTAAAACTCACCCCAGGCTGGTGTTCCACACACCCACCCCTCTCCGTGTAAAAATCACCCCAGGATGGTGTTCCACACACCCACCCCTCCCCCTGTAAAAATCACCCCAGGCTGGTGTTCCACACACCCACCCCTCTCCCTTTAAAAATCACCCCAGGCTGGTGTTCCACACACCTACCCCTCTCCGTGTAAAAATCACCCCAGGCTGGTGTTCCACACACCCACCCCTCTCCGTGTTAAAATCACCCCAGGCTGGTGTTCCACACACCCACCCCTCTCCGTGTAAAAATCACCCCAGGCTGGTGTTCCACACACCCACCCCGCTCCGTGTAAAAATCACCCCAGGCTGTTGTTCCACACACCCACCCCTCTCCCTGTAAAAATCACCCCAGGCTGGTGTTCCACACACCCACCCCTCTCCGTGTAAAAATCACCCCAGGCTGTTGTTCCACACACCCACCCCTCTCCCTGTAAAAATCACCCCAGGCTGGTGTTCCACACACCCACCCCTCTCGGTGTAAAAATCACCCCAGGCTGGTGTTCCACACACCCACCCCTCTCCCTGTAAAAATCACCCCAGGCTGGCGTTCCACACACCCACCCCTCTCCGTGTAAAAATCACCCCAGGCTGGCGTTCCACACACCCACCCCTCTCCGTGTAAAAATCACCCCAGGCTGGTGTTCCACACACCCACCCCTCTCCCTGTAAAAATCACCCCAGGCTGGTGTTCCACACACCCACCCCTCTCCGTGTAAAAATCACCCCAGTCTGGTGTTCCACACACCTACCCCTCTCCCTTTAAAAATCACCCCAGGCTGGTGTTCCACACACCCACCCCTCTCCCTTTAAAAATCACCCCAGGCTGGTGTTCCACACACACACCCCTCTCCCTGTAAAAATCACCCCAGGCTGGTGTTCCACACACACACCCCTCTCCGTGTAAAAATCACCCCAGGCTGGTGTTCCACACACCCACCCCTCTCCCTTTAAAAATCACCCCAGGCTGGTGTTCCACACACCCACCCCTCTCCGTGTAAAAATCACCCCAGGCTGGTGTTCCACACACCCACCCCTCTCCGTGTAAAAATCACCCCAGGGTGGTGTTCCACACACCCACCCCTCTCCCTGTAAAAATCACCCCAGGCTGGTGTTCCACACACCTACCCCTCTCCCTGTAAAAATCACCCCAGGCTGGTGTTCCACACACACACCCCTCTCCCTGTAAAAATCACCCCAGGCTGGTGTTCCACACACCCACCCCTCTCCCTGTAAAAATCACCCCAGTCTGGTGTTCCACACAACCACCCCTCTCCCTTTAAAAATCACCCCAGGCTGGTGTTCCACACACACACCCCTCTCCGTGTAAAAATCACCCCAGGCTGTTGTTCCACACACCCACCCCTCTCCCTTTAAAAATCACCCCAGGCTGGTGTTCCACACACCCACCCCTCTCCCAGTAAAAATCAACCCAGGCTGGGGTTCCACACACCTACCCCTCTCCGTGTAAAAATCACCCCAGGCTGGTGTTCCACACACCCACCCCTCTCCCTTTAAAAATCACCCCAGGCTGGTGTTCCACACACCCGCCCCTCTCCCTGTAAAAATCACCCCAGTCTGGTGTTCCACACACCCACCCCTCTCCCTTTAAAAATCACCCCAGGCTGGTGTTCCACACACCTACCCCTCTCCGTGTAAAAATCACCCCAGGCTGGTGTTCCACACACCCACCCCTCTCCCTGTAAAAATCACCCCAGGCTGGTGTTACACACACCCACCCCTCTCCCTGTAAAAATCACCCCAGGCTGTTGTTCCACACACCCACCCCTCTCCCTGTAAAAATCACCCCAGGCTGGTGTTCCACACACCCACCCCTCTCCCTTTAAAAATCACCCCCGGCTGGTGTTCCACACACCCATCACTCTCCCTGTAAAAATCACCCCAGGCTGGTGTTACACACACCCATCACTCTCCCTGTAAAAATCACCCCAGGCTGGTGTTCCACACACCTACCCCTCTCCCTTTAAAAATCACCCCAGGCTGGTGTTCCACACACCCACCGCTCTCCCTGAAAAAATCACCCCAGGCTGGTGTTCCACACACCCACCCCTCTCCCTGTAAAAATCACCCCAGGCTGGTGTTCCACACACCTACCCCTCTCCCTTTAAAAATCACCCCAGGCTGGTGTTCCACACACCCACCCCACTCCCTGTAAAAATCACCCCAGGCTGGTGTTCCACACACCCACCCCTCTCCGTGTAAAACTCACCCCAGGCTGGTGTTCCACACACCCACCCCTCTCCTTGTAAAAATCACCCCAGGATGGTGTTCCACAAACCCACCCCTCCCCCTGTAAAAATCACCCCAGGCTGGTGTTCCACACACCCACCCCTCTCCCTTTAAAAATCACCCCAGGCTGGTGTTCCACACACCTACCCCTCTCCGTGTAAAAATCACCCCAGGCTGGTGTTCCACACACCCACCCCTCTCCGTGTTAAAATCACCCCAGGCTGGTGTTCCACACACCCACCCCTCTCCGTGTAAAAATCACCCCAGGCTGGTGTTCCACACACCCACCCCTCTCCGTGTAAAAATCACCCCAGGCTGTTGTTCCACACACCCACCCCTCTCCCTTTAAAAATCACCCCAGGCTGGTGTTCCACACACCCACCCCTCTCCCAGTAAAAATCAACCCAGGCTGGGGTTCCACACACCTACCCCTCTCCGTGTAAAAATCACCCCAGGCTGGTGTTCCACACACCCACCCCTCTCCCTTTAAAAATCACCCCAGGCTGGTGTTCCACACACCCACCCCTCTCCCTGTAAAAATCACCCCAGTCTGGTGTTCCACACACCCACCCCTCTCCCTTTAAAAATCACCCCAGGCTGGTGTTCCACACACCTACCCCTCTCCGTGTAAAAATCACCCCAGGCTGGTGTTCCACACACCCAACCCTCTCCCTGTAAATATCACCCCAGGCTGGTGTTACACACACCCACCCCTCTCCCTGTAAAAATCACCCCAGGCTGTTGTTCCACACACCCACCCCTCTCCCTGTAAAAATCACCCCAGGCTGGTGTTCCACACACCCACCCCTCTCCCTTTAAAAATCACCCCCGGCTGGTGTTCCACACACCCATCACTCTCCCTGTAAAAATCACCCCAGGCTGGTGTTCCACACACCTACCCCTCTCCCTTTAAAAATCACCCCAGGCTGGTGTTCCACACACCCACCGCTCTCCCTGTAAAAATCACCCCAGGCTGGTGTTCCACACACCCACCCCTCTCCCTGTAAAAATCACCCCAGGCTGGTGTTCCACACACCTACCCCTCTCCCTTTAAAAATCACCCCAGGCTGGTGTTCCACACACCCACCCCACTCCCTGTAAAAATCACCCCAGGCTGGTGTTCCACACACCCACCCCTCTCCCTGTAAAAATCACCCCAGGCTGGTGTTCCACACACCCACCCCTCTCCCTTTAAAAATCACCCCAGGCTGGTGTTCCACACACCCACCCCTCTCCCTGTAAAAATCACCCCAGGCTGGTGTTCCACACACCCACCCCTCTCCCTGTAAAAATCACCCCAGGCTGGTGTTCCACACACCCACCCCTCTCCCTTTAAAAATCACCCCAGGCTGGTGTTCCACACACCCACCCCTCTCCCTGTAAAAATCACCCCAGGCTGGTGTTCCACACACCCACCCCTCTCCCTGTAAAAATCACCCCAGGCTGGTGTTCCACACACCTACCCCTCTCCCTTTAAAAATCACCCCAGGCTGGTGTTCCACACACCCACACCACTCCGTCTAAAAATCACCCCAGGCTGGTGTTCTACACACCCACCCTCTCCCAGTAGAAATCACCCCAGTCTGGTGATCCACACACCCACCCCTCTCCCTGTAAAAATCACCCCAGGCTGGTGTTCCACACACACACCCCTCTCCCTGTAAAAATCACCCCAGGCTGGTGTTCCACACACACACCCCTCTCCGTGTAAAAATCACCCCAGGCTGGTGTTCCACACACCCACCCCTCTCCCTTTAAAAATCACCCCAGGCTGGTGTTCCACACACACACCCCTCTCTCTGTGTAAAAATCACCCCAGGCTGGTGTTCCACACACCCACCCCTCTCCCTTTAAAAATCACCCCAGGCTGGTGTTCCACACACCCACCCCTCTCCGTGTAAAAATCACCCCAGGCTGGTGTTCCACACACCCACCCCTCTCCGTGTAAAAATCACCCCAGGGTGGTGTTCCACACACCCACCCCTCTCCCTGTAAAAATCACCCCAGGCTGGTGTTCCACACACCTACCCCTCTCCCTGTAAAAATCACCCCAGGCTGGTGTTCCACACACACACCCCTCTCCCTGTAAAAATCACCCCAGGCTGGTGTTCCACACACCCACCCCTCTCCCTGTAAAAATCACCCCAGTCTGGTGTTCCACACACCCACCCCTCTCCCTTTAAAAATCACCCCAGGCTGGTGTTCCACACACACACCCCTCTCCCTGTAAAAATCACCCCAGTCTGGTGTTCCACACACCCACCCCACTCCGTCTAAAAATCACCCCAGGCTGGTGTTCTACACACCTACCCTCTCCCTGTAAAAATCACCCCAGTCTGGTGTTCCACACACCCACCCCTCTCCCTGTAAAAATCACCCCAGGCTGGTGTTCCACACACACACCCCTCTCCTTGTAAAAATCACCCCAGGCTGGTGTTCCACACACCCACCCCTCTCCCTGTAAAAATCACCCCAGGCTGGTGTTCCACACACACACACCTCTCTCTATGTAAAAATCACCCCCAGGCTGGTGTTCCACACACCCACCCCTCTCCCTTTAAAAATCACCCCAGGCTGGTGTTCCACACACCCACCCCTCTCCGTGTAAAAATCACCCCAGGCTGGTGTTAAACACACCCACCCCTCTCCCTGTAAAAATCACGCCAGTCTGGTGTTCCACACACCCACCCCTCTCTGTCTAAAAATCACCCCAGGCTGTTGTTCCACACACACACCCCTCTCCGTGCAAAAATCACCCCAGTCTGGTGTTCCACACACCCACCCCTCTCCGTCTAAAAATCACCCCAGGCTGGCGTTCCACACACCCACCCCTCTCCGTGTAAAAATCACCCCAGGCTGGCGTTCCACACATCCACCCCTCTCCGTGTAAAAATCACCCCAGGCTGGTGTTCCACACACACACCCCTCTCCGTGTAAAACTCACCCCAGGCTGGTGTTCCACACACCCACCCCTCTCCGTCTAAAAATCACCCCAGGCTGGCGTTCCACACACCCACCCCTCTCCGTGTAAAAATCTCCCCAGGCTGGTGTTCCACACACCCACCCCTCTCCGTGTAAAAATCACCCCAGGCTGGTGTTCCACACACACACCCCTCTCCGTGTAAAACTCACCCCAGGCTGGTGTTCCACACAACCACCCCTCTCCGTGTAAAAATCACCCCAGGATGGTGTTCCACACACCCACCCCTCCCCCTGTAAAAATCACCCCAGGCTGGTGTTCCACACACCCACCCCTCTCCCTTTAAAAATCACCCGAGGCTGGTGTTCCACACACCTACCCCTCTCCGTGTAAAAATCACCCCAGGCTGGTGTTCCACACACCCACCCCTCTCCGTGTTAAAATCACCCCAGGCTGGTGTTCCACACACCCACCCCTCTCCGTGTAAAAATCACCCCAGGCTGGTGTTCCACACACCCACCCCTCTCCGTGTAAAAATCACCCCAGGCTGTTGTTCCACACACCCACCCCTCTCCCTGTAAAAATCACCCCAGGCTGGTGTTCCACACACCCACCCCTCTCCGTGTAAAAATCACCCCAGGCTGTTGTTCCACACACCCACCCCTCTCCCTGTAAAAATCACCCCAGGCTGGTGTTCCACACACCCACCCCTCTCGGTGTAAAAATCACCCCAGGCTGGTGTTCCACACACCCACCCCTCTCCCTGTAAAAATCACCCCAGGCTGGCGTTCCACACACCCACCCCTCTCCGTGTAAAAATCACCCCAGGCTGGCGTTCCACACACCCACCCCTCTCCGTGTAAAAATCACCCCAGGCTGGTGTTCCACACACCCACCCCTCTCCCTGTAAAAATCACCCCAGGCTGGTGTTCCACACACCCACCCCTCTCCGTGTAAAAATCACCCCAGTCTGGTGTTCCACACACCTACCCCTCTCCCTTTAAAAATCACCCCAGGCTGGTGTTCCACACACCCACCCCTCTCCCTTTAAAAATCACCCCAGGCTGGTGTTCCACACACCCACCCCTCTCCCTTTAAAAATCACCCCAGGCTGGTGTTCCACACACCCGCCCCTCTCCCTGTAAAAATCACCCCAGTCTGGTGTTCCACACACCCACCCCTCTCCCTTTAAAAATCACCCCAGGCTGGTGTTCCACACACCTACCCCTCTCCGTGTAAAAATCACCCTAGGCTGGTGTTCCACACACCCACCCCTCTCCCTGTAAAAATCACCCCAGGCTGGTGTTACACACACCCACCCCTCTCCCTGTAAAAATCACCCCAGGCAGTTGTTCCACACACCCACCCCTCTCCCTGTAAAAATCACCCCAGGCTGGTGTTCCACACACCCACCCCTCTCCCTTTAAAAATCACCCCCGGCTGGTGTTCCACACACCCATCACACTCCCTGTAAAAATCACCACAGGCTGGTGTTACACACACCCATCACTCTCCCTGTAAAAATCACCCCAGGCTGGTGTTCCACACACCTACCCCTCTCCCTTTAAAAATCACCCCAGGCTGGTGTTCCACACACCCACCGCTCTCCCTGTAAAAATCACCCCAGGCTGGTGTTCCACACACCCACCCCTCTCCCTGTAAAAATCACCCCAGGCTGGTGTTCCACACACCTACCCCTCTCCCTGTAAAAATCACCACAGTCTGGTGTTCCACACACCCACCCCTCTCTGTCTAAAAATCACCCCAGGCTGTTGTTCCACACACACACCCCTCTCCGTGCAAAAATCACCCCAGTCTGGTGTTCCACACACCCACCCCTCTCCGTCTAAAAATCACCCCAGGCTGGCGTTCCACACATCCACCCCTCTCCGTGTAAAAATCACCCCAGGCTGGTGTTCCACACACACACCCCTCTCCGTGTAAAACTCACCCCAGGCTGGTGTTCCACACACCCACCCCTCTCCGTCTAAAAATCACCCCAGGCTGGCGTTCCACACACCCACCCCTCTCCGTGTAAAAATCTCCCCAGGCTGGTGTTCCACACACCCACCCCTCTCCGTGTAAAAATCACCCCAGGCTGGTGTTCCACACACACACCCCTCTCCGTGTAAAACTCACCCCAGGCTGGTGTTCCACACACACACCCCTCTCCGTGTAAAAATCACCCCAGGATGGTGTTCCACACACCCACCCCTCCCCCTGTAAAAATCACCCCAGGCTGGTGTTCCACACACCCACCCCTCTCCCTTTAAAAATCACCCCAGGCTGGTGTTCCACACACCTACCCCTCTCCGTGTAAAAATCACCCCAGGCTGGTGTTCCACACACCCACCCCTCTCCGTGTTAAAATCACCCCAGGCTGGTGTTCCACACACCCACCCCTCTCCGTGTAAAAATCACCCCAGGCTGGTGTTCCACACACCCACCCCTCTCCGTGTAAAAATCACCCCAGGCTGTTGTTCCACACACCCACCCCTCTCCCTGTAAAAATCACCCCAGGCTGGTGTTCCACACACCCACCCCTCTCCGTGTAAAAATCACCCCAGGCTGTTGTTCCACACACCCACCCCTCTCCCTGTAAAAATCACCCCAGGCTGGTGTTCCACACACCCACCCCTCTCGGTGTAAAAATCACCCCAGGCTGGTGTTCCACACACCCACCCCTCTCCCTGTAAAAATCACCCCAGGCTGGCGTTCCACACACCCACCCCTCTCCGTGTAAAAATCACCCCAGGCTGGCGTTCCACACACCCACCCCTCTCCGTGTAAAAATCACCCCAGGCTGGTGTTCCACACACCCACCCCTCTCCCTGTAAAAATCACCCCAGGCTGGTGTTCCACACACCCACCCCTCTCCGTGTAAAAATCACCCCAGTCTGGTGTTCCACACACCTACCCCTCTCCCTTTAAAAATCACCCCAGGCTGGTGTTCCACACACCCACCCCTCTCCCTTTAAAAATCACCCCAGGCTGGTGTTCCACACACACACCCCTCTCCCTGTAAAAATCACCCCAGGCTGGTGTTCCACACACACACCCCTCTCCGTGTAAAAATCACCCCAGGCTGGTGTTCCACACACCCACCCCTCTCCCTTTAAAAATCACCCCAGGCTGGTGTTCCACACACACACCCCTCTCTCTGTGTAAAAATCACCCCAGGCTGGTGTTCCACACACCCACCCCTCTCCCTTTAAAAATCACCCAAGGCTGGTGTTCCACACACCCACCCCTCTCCGTGTAAAAATCACCCCAGGCTGGTGTTCCACACACCCACCCCTCTCCGTGTAAAAATCACCCCAGGGTGGTGTTCCACACACCCACCCCTCTCCCTGTAAAAATCACCCCAGGCTGGTGTTCCACACACCTACCCCTCTCCCTGTAAAAATCACCCCAGGCTGGTGTTCCACACACACACCCCTCTCCCTGTAAAAATCACCCCAGGCTGGTGTTCCACACACCCACCCCTCTCCCTGTAAAAATCACCCCAGTCTGGTGTTCCACACAACCACCCCTCTCCCTTTAAAAATCACCCCAGGCTGGTGTTCCACACACACACCCCTCTCCCTGTAAAAATCACCCCAGTCTGGTGTTCCACACACCCACCCCACTCCGTCTAAAAATCACCCCAGGCTGGTGTTCTACACACCTACCCTCTCCCTGTAAAAATCACCCCAGTCTGGTGTTCCACACACCCACCCCTCTCCCTGTAAAAATCACCCCAGGCTGGTGTTCCACACACACACCCCTCTCCCTGTAAAAATCACCCCAGGCTGGTGTTCCACACACCCACCCCTCTCCCTGTAAAAATCACCCCAGGCTGGTGTTCCACACACACACACCTCTCTCTGTGTAAAAATCACCCCCAGGCTGGTGTTCCACACACCCACCCCTCTCCCTTTAAAAATCACCCCAGGCTGGTGTTCCACACACCCACCCCTCTCCGTGTAAAAATCACCCCAGGCTGGTGTTAAACACACCCACCCCTCTCCCTGTAAAAATCACGCCAGTCTGGTGTTCCACACACCCACCCCTCTCTGTCTAAAAATCACCCCAGGCTGTTGTTCCACACACACACCCCTCTCCGTGCAAAAATCACCCCAGTCTGGTGTTCCACACACCCACCCCTCTCCGTCTAAAAATCACCCCAGGCTGGCGTTCCACACACCCACCCCTCTCCGTGTAAAAATCACCCCAGGCTGGCGTTCCACACATCCACCCCTCTCCGTGTAAAAATCACCCCACGCTGGTGTTCCACACACACACCCCTCTCCGTGTAAAACTCACCCCAGGCTGGTGTTCCACACACCCACCCCTCTCCGTCTAAAAATCACCCCAGGCTGGCGTTCCACACACCCACCCCTCTCCGTGTAAAAATCTCCCCAGGCTGGTGTTCCACACACCCACCCCTCTCCGTGTAAAAATCACCCCAGGCTGGTGTTCCACACACACACCCCTCTCCGTGTAAAACTCACCCCAGGCTGGTGTTCCACACACCCACCCCTCTCCGTGTAAAAATCACCCCAGGATGGTGTTCCACACACCCACCCCTCCCCCTGTAAAAATCACCCCAGGCTGGTGTTCCACACACCCACCCCTCTCCCTTTAAAAATCACCCCAGGCTGGTGTTCCACACACCTACCCCTCTCCGTGTAAAAATCACCCCAGGCTGGTGTTCCACACACCCACCCCTCTCCGTGTTAAAATCACCCCAGGCTGGTGTTCCACACACCCACCCCTCTCCGTGTAAAAATCACCCCAGGCTGGTGTTCCACACACCCACCCCTCTCCGTGTAAAAATCACCCCAGGCTGTTGTTCCACACACCCACCCCTCTCCCTGTAAAAATCACCCCAGGCTGGTGTTCCACACACCCACCCCTCTCGGTGTAAAAATCACCCCAGGCTGGTGTTCCACACACCCACCCCTCTCCCTGTAAAAATCACCCCAGGCTGGCGTTCCACACACCCACCCCTCTCCGTGTAAAAATCACCCCAGGCTTGCGTTCCACACACCCACCCCTCTCCGTGTAAAAATCACCCCAGGCTGGTGTTCCACACACCCACCCCTCTCCCTGTAAAAATCACCCCAGGCTGGTGTTCCACACACCCACCCCTCTCCGTGTAAAAATCACCCCAGTCTGGTGTTCCACACACCTACCCCTCTCCATTTAAAAATCACCCCAGGCTGGTGTTCCACACACCCACCCCTCTCCCTTTAAAAATCACCCCAGGCTGGTGTTCCACACACCCACCCCTCTCCCTTTAAAAATCACCCCAGGCTGGTGTTCCACACACCCGCCCCTCTCCCTGTAAAAATCACCCCAGTCTGGTGTTCCACACACCCACCCCTCTCCCTTTAAAAATCACCCCAGGCTGGTGTTCCACACACCTACCCCTCTCCGTGTAAAAATCACCCCAGGCTGGTGTTCCACACACCCACCCCTCTCCCTGTAAAAATCACCCCAGGCTGGTGTTACACACACCCACCCCTCTCCCTGTAAAAATCACCCCAGGCTGGTGTTCCACACACCCACCCCTCTCCCTTTAAAAATCACCCCCGGCTGGTGTTCCACACACCCATCACACTCCCTGTAAAAATCACCACAGGCTGGTGTTACACACACCCATCACTCTCCCTGTAAAAATCACCCCAGGCTGGTGTTCCACACACCTACCCCTCTCCCTTTAAAAATCACCCCAGGCTGGTGTTCCACACACCCACCGCTCTCCCTGTAAAAATCACCCCAGGCTGGTGTTCCACACACCCACCCCTCTCCCTGTAAAAATCACCCCAGGCTGGTGTTCCACACACCTACCCCTCTCCCTTTAAAAATCACCCCAGGCTGGTGTTCCACACACCCACCCCACTCCCTGTAAAAATCACCCCAGGCTGGTGTTCCACACACCCACCCCTCTCCCTGTAAAAATCACCCCAGGCTGGTGTTCCACACACCCACCCCTCTCCCTGTAAAAATCACCCCAGGCTGGTGTTCCACACACCCACCCCTCTCCGTGTAAAAATCACCCCAGTCTGGTGTTCCACACACCTACCCCTCTCCCTTTAAAAATCACCCCAGGCTGGTGTTCCACACACCCACCCCTCTCCCTTTAAAAATCACCCCAGGCTGGTGTTCCACACACCCACCCCTCTCCCTTTAAAAATCACCCCAGGCTGGTGTTCCACACACCTACCCCTCTCCGTGTAAAAATCACCCCAGGCTGGTGTTCCACACACCCACCCCTCTCCCTGTAAAAATCACCCCAGGCTGGTGTTCCACACACCCACCCCTCTCCCTGTAAAAATCACCCCAGGCTGCTGTTCCACACACCTACCCCTCTCCCTTTAAAAATCACCCCAGGCTGGTGTTCCACACACCCACCCCACTCCGTCTAAAAATCACCCCAGGCTGGTGTTCTACACACCCACCCTCTCCCTGTAGAAATCACCCCAGTCTGGTGATCCACACACCCACCCCTCTCCCTGTAAAAATCACCCCAGGCTGGTGTTCCACACACACACCCCTCTCCCTGTAAAAATCACCCCAGGCTGGTGTTCCACACACACACCCCTCTCCGTGTAAAAATCACCCCAGGCTGGTGTTCCACACACCCACCCCTCTCCCTTTAAAAATCACCACAGGCTGGTGTTCCACACACACACCCCTCTCTCTGTGTAAAAATCACCCCAGGCTGGTGTTCCACACACCCACCCCTCTCCCTTTAAAAATCACCCCAGGCTGGTGTTCCACACACCCACCCCTCTCCGTGTAAAAATCACCCCAGGCTGGTGTTCCACACACCCACCCCTCTCCGTGTAAAAATCACCCCAGGGTGGTGTTCCACACACCCACCCCTCTCCCTGTAAAAATCACCCCAGGCTGGTGTTCCACCTACCTACCCCTCTCCCTGTAAAAATCACCCCAGGCTGGTGTTCCACACACACACCCCCTCTCCCTGTAAAAATCACCCCAGGCTGGTGTTCCACACACCCACCCCTCTCCCTGTAAAAATCACACCAGTCTGGTGTTCCACACACCCACCCCTCTCCCTTTAAAAATCACCCCAGGCTTGTGTTCCACACACACACCCCTCTCCCTGTAAAAATCACCCCAGTCTGGTGTTCCACACACCCACCCCACTCCGTCTAAAAATCACCCCAGGCTGGTGTTCTACACACCTACCCTCTCCCTGTAAAAATCACCCCAGTCTGGTGTTCCACACACCCACCCCTCTCCCTGTAAAAATCACCCCAGGCTGGTGTTCCACACACACACCCCTCTCCCTGTAAAAATCACCCCAGGCTGGTGTTCCACACACCCACCCCTCTCCCTGTAAAAATCACCCCAGGCTGGTGTTCCACACACACACACCTCTCTCTGTGTAAAAATCACCCCCAGGCTGGTGTTCCACACACCCACCCCTCACCCTTTAAAAATCACCCCAGGCTGGTGTTCCACACACCCACCCCTCTCCGTGTAAAAATCACCCCAGGCTGGTGTTAAACACACCCACCCCTCTCCCTGTAAAAATCACCCCAGTCTGGTGTTCCACACACCCACCCCTCTCTGTCTAAAAATCACCCCAGGCTGTTGTTCCACACACACACCCCTCTCCGTGCAAAAATCACCCCAGTCTGGTGTTCCACACACCCACCCCTCTCCGTCTAAAAATCACCCCAGGCTGGCGTTCCACACACCCACCCCTCTCCGTGTAAAAATCACCCCAGGCTGGCGTTCCACACATCCACCCCTCTCCGTGTAAAAATCACCCCAGGCTGGTGTTCCACACACACACCCCTCTCCGTGTAAAACTCACCCCAGGCTGGTGTTCCACACACCCACCCCTCTCCGTCTAAAAATCACCCCAGGCTGGCGTTCCACACACCCACCCCTCTCCGTGTAAAAATCTCCCCAGGCTGGTGTTCCACACACCCACCCCTCTCCGTGTAAAAATCACCCCAGGCTGGTGTTCCACACACACACCCCTCTCCGTGTAAAAATCACCCCAGGCTGGTGTTCCACACACCCACCCCTCTCCGTGTAAAAATCACCCCAGGCTGGTGTTCCACACACACACCCCTCTCCGTGCAAAAATCACCCCACGCTGGTGTTCCACACACACACCCCTCTCCGTGTAAAACTCACCCCAGGCTGGTGTTCCACACACCTACCCCTCTCCGTGTAAAAATCACCCCAGGCTGGTGTTCCACACACCCACCCCTCTCCGTGTTAAAATCACCCCAGGCTGGTGTTCCACACACCCACCCCTCTCCGTGTAAAAATCACCCCAGGCTGGTGTTCCACACACCCACCCCTCTCCCTGTAAAAATCACCCCAGGCTGGTGTTCCACACACACACCCCTCTCCCTGTAAAAATCACCCCAGGCTGGTGTTCCACACACCCACCCCTCTCCCTGTAAAAATCACCCCAGGCTGGTGTTCCACACACACACACCTCTCTCTGTGTAAAAATCACCCCCAGGCTGGTGTTCCACACACCCACCCCTCACCCTTTAAAAATCACCCCAGGCTGGTGTTCCACACACCCACCCCTCTCCGTGTAAAAATCACCCCAGGCTGGTGTTAAACACACCCACCCCTCTCCCTGTAAAAATCACCCCAGTCTGGTGTTCCACACACCCACCCCTCTCTGTCTAAAAATCACCCCAGGCTGTTGTTCCACACACACACCCCTCTCCGTGCAAAAATCACCCCAGTCTGGTGTTCCACACACCCACCCCTCTCCGTCTAAAAATCACCCCAGGCTGGCGTTCCACACACCCACCCCTCTCCGTGTAAAAATCACCCCAGGCTGGCGTTCCACACATCCACCCCTCTCCGTGTAAAAATCACCCCAGGCTGGTGTTCCACACACACACCCCTCTCCGTGTAAAACTCACCCCAGGCTGGTGTTCCACACACCCACCCCTCTCCGTCTAAAAATCACCCCAGGCTGGCGTTCCACACACCCACCCCTCTCCGTGTAAAAATCTCCCCAGGCTGGTGTTGAACACACCCACCCCTCTCCGTGTAAAAATCACCCCAGGCTGGTGTTCCACACACACACCCCTCTCCGTGTAAAAATCACCCCAGGCTGGTGTTCCACACACCCACCCCTCTCCGTGTAAAAATCACCCCAGGCTGGTGTTCCACACACACACCCCTCTCCGTGTAAAAATCACCCCAGGCTGGTGTTCCACACACCCACCCCTCTCCGTGTAAAAATCACCCCACGCTGGTGTTCCACACACACACCCCTCTCCGTGTAAAACTCACCCCAGGCTGGTGTTCCACACACCTACCCCTCTCCGTGTAAAAATCACCCCAGGCTGGTGTTCCACACACCCACCCCACTCCCTTTAAAAATCACCCCAGGCTGGTGTTCCACACACCCGCCCCTCTCCCTGTAAAAATCACCCCAGTCTGGTGTTCCACACACCCACCCCTCTCCCTGTAAAAATCACCCCAGGCTGGTATTCCACACACCCACCCCTCTCCCTGTAAAAATCACCCCCGGCTGGTGTTCCACACACCCATCACTCTCCCTGTAAAAATCACCCCAGGCTGGTGTTCCACACACCTACCCCTCTCCCTTTAAAAATCACCCCAGGCTGGTGTTCCACACACCCACCGCTCTCCCTGTAAAAATCACCCCAGGCTGGTGTTCCACACACCCACCCCTCTCCCTGTAAAAATCACCCCAGGCTGGTGTTCCACACACCTACCCCTCTCCCTTTAAAAATCACCCCAGGCTGGTGTTCCACACACCCACCCCACTCCCTGTAAAAATCACCCCAGGCTGGTGTTCCACACACCCACCCCTCTCCCTGTAAAAATCACCCCAGGCTGGTGTTCCACACACCCACCCCTCTCCCTTTAAAAATCACCCCAGGCTGGTGTTCCACACACCCACCCCTCTCCCTGTAAAAATCACCCCAGGCTGGTGTTCCACACACCCACCCCTCTCCCTGTAAAAATCACCCCAGGCTGGTGTTCCACACACCTACCCCTCTCCCTTTAAAAATCACCCCAGGCTGGTGTTCCACACACCCACCCCTCTCCCTGTAAAAATCACCCCAGGCTGTTGTTCCACACACACACCCCTCTCCGTCTAAAAATCACCCCAGGCTGGTGTTCTACACACCCACCCTCTCCCTGTAAAAATCACCCCAGTCTGGTGTTCCACACACCCACCCCTCTCCCTGTAAAAATCACCCCAGGCTGGTGTTCCACACACACACCCCTCTCCCTGTAAAAATCACCCCAGGCTGGTGTTCCACACACACACCCCTCTCTCTGTGTAAAAATCACCCCAGGCTGGTGTTCCACACACCCACCCCTCTCCCTTTAAAAATCACCCCAGGCTGGTGTTCCACACACACACCCCTCTCTCTGTGTAAAAATCACCCCAGGCTGGTGTTCCACACACCCACCCCTCTCCCTTTAAAAATCACCCCAGGCTGGTGTTCCACACACCCACCCCTCTCCGTGTAAAAATCACCCCAGGCTGGTGTTCCACACACCCACCCCTCTCCCTGTAAAAATCACCCCAGTCTGGTGTTCCACACACCCACCCCTCTCCCTGTAAAAATCACCCCAGGCTGGTGTTCCACACACACACCCCTCTCCCTGTAAAAATCACCCCAGGCTGGTGTTCCACACACCCACCCCTCTCCCTGTAAAAATCACCCCAGGCTGGTGTTCCACACACACACCCCTCTCTCTGTGTAAAAATCACCCCAGGCTGGTGTTCCACACACCCACCCCTCTCCCTTTAAAAATCACCCCAGGCTGGTGTTCCACACACCCACCCCTCTCCGTGTAAAAATCACCCCAGGCTGGTGTTCCACACACCCACCCCTCTCCCTGTAAAAATCACCCCAGGCTGGTGTTCCACACACCCACCCCTCTCCGTGTAAAAATCACCCCAGGCTGGTGTTCCACACACCCACCCCTCTCCCTGTAAAAATCACCCCAGGCTGGTGTTCCACACACCCACCCCTCTCCGTGTAAAAATCACCCCAGGCTGGTGTTCCACACACCCACCCCTCTCCCTTTAAAAATCACCCCAGGCTGGTGTTCCACACACCTACCCCTCTCCGTGTAAAAAATCACCCCAGGCTGGTGTTCCACACACCCACCCCTCTCCCTTTAAAAATCACCCCAGGCTGGTGTTCCACACACCCACCCCTCTCCCAGTAAAAATCACCCCAGGATGGTGTTCCACACACCTACCCCTCTCCGTGTAAAAATCACCCCAGGCTGGTGTTCCACACACCCACCCCTCTCCCTGTAAAAATCACCCCAGGCTGGTGTTCCACACACCCACCCCTCTCCCTTTAAAAATCACCCCAGGCTGGTGTTCCACACACCCACCCCTCTCCCAGTAAAAATCACCCCAGGCTGGTGTTCCACACACACACCCCACTCTCTGTAAAAATCACCCCAGACTGGTGTTCCACACACCCATGCCTCTCTCTGTAAAAATCACCCCAGTTGTCAGTGGGGGTGGGTGTCAGTGGGGCGGGTGTCAGTGGGGTGGTTGTCAGTGGGACGGGTATCAGTAGTGGCGCGTGTCAGTGTGGGTGGGTGTCAGTGGGGTGGGTGTCAGTAGGGACGGGTGACAGTAGGGACGGATGTCAGTGGGGTGGGTGTCAGTAGGGGTGGGGGTCAGTGGGGACGGGTGTCAGTGTGGTGGGTGTCAGTGGAGGTGGGGGTCAGTGGGGCGGGTGTCAGTGGGGGGGGGGGTGTCAGTCGGGGTGGGTGTCAGTAGGGACGGGTGTCAGTGGGGTGGGTATCAGTGGGGGTGGGGGTCAGTGGAGGTGGGTGTCAGTGGGGTGGGTGTCTGTGGGGTGGGTGTCAGTGTGGTGGGTGTCAGTTGTGTGGGGTTCAGTGGTGGCGGGTGTCAGTAGGGTGGGTGTCAGTGGGGGTGGGGGTCAGTGGGGGTGGGTGTCAGTGGGGTGGGTGTCTGTGGGGTGGGTGTCAGTGTGGTGGGTGTCAGTGTGGGTGGGTGTCAGTGGGGTGGGTGTCAGTGTGGTGGGGTCAGTGGTGCAGGTATCAGTGGGGGTGGGTGTCAGTGGGGCGGGTGTCAGTAGGTCGGGTGTCAGTGTGGTGGGTGGCAGTGGGGGTGGGTGTCAGTGGAGTGGGTGTCGGTGGGGTGGGTGTCAGTGGGGCGGGTGTCAGTGGCGGCGGGTGTCAATAGGGTGGGGGTCAGTGGGGTGGGGGTCAGTGGGGTGGGGGTCTGTGTGGTGGGGGTCAGTGGGGTGGGTGTCAGTGGGGGTGGGTGTCAGTGGGGACGGGTGTCAGTGTGGTGGGTGTCAGTGGGGGTGGGGGTCAGTGGGGCGGGTGTCAGTGGGGCGGGTGTCAGTGGGGGTGGGTGTCAGTAGGGACGGGTGTCAGTGGGGTGGGTATCAGTGGGGGTGGGGGTCAGTGGAGGTGGGTGTCAGTGGGGTGGGTGTCTGTGGGGCATGTGTCAGTGGGGTGGGTGTCAGTTGTGTGGGGTTCAGTGGGGGCGGGTGTCAGTAGGGTGGGTGTCAGTGGGGGTGGGGGTCAGTGGGGGTGGGTGTCAGTGGGGTGGGTGTCTGTGGGGTGGGTGTCAGTGTGGTTGGTGTCAGTGTGGGTGGGTGTCAGTGTGGTGGGGGTCAGTGGGGGTGGGTGTCAGTGGGGCGGGTGTCAGTAGGGTGGGTGTCAGTGTGGTGGGTGGCAGTGGGGGTGGGTGTCAGTGGAGTGGGTGTCAGTGGGGTGGGTGTCAGTGGGGCGGGTGTCAGTGGCGGCGGGTGTCAATAGGGTGGGGGTCAGTGGGGTGGGGGTCAGTGGGGTGGGGGTCTGTGTGGTGGGGGTCAGTGGGGTGGGTGTCAGTGGGGGTGGGTGTCAGTGGGAAGGGTGTCAGTAGTGGTGGGTGTCAGTGGGGTGGGTGTCAGTGTGGTGGGTGTCATTGGGGTGGGTATCAGTGGGGCGGGTGTCAGTGGGGTGGGTGTCAGTGGGGTGGGTCTCAGTGGGGGCACGTGTCAGTGGGACGGGTGTCAGTGGGGCGGGTGTCAGTGGGGGTAGGGGTCAGTGGGGCGGGTGTCAGTGTGGTGGGTGTCAGTGGGACGGGTGTCAGTGGGGTGGGTGTCAGTGGGGGTAGGGGTCAGTGGGGTGGGTGTCAGTGGGGTGGGTGTCAGTGGGGGAAGGGGTCAGTGGGGCGGGTGTCAGTGGGGTGGGTGTCAGTGGGGGTAGGGGTCAGTGGGGTGGGTGCCAGTGGGGGTGGGTGTCAGAGGGAGTAGGGGTCAGTGGGGTGGGTGTCAGTGGGGGTGGGTGTCAGTGGGGTGGGTGTCAGTGGGGGTGGGTGTCAGTGTGGTGGGTGTCAGTGGGGGTGGGTGTCAGTGGGGGTAGGGGTCAGTGGGGTGGGTGTCAGTGGGGGTGGGTGTCAGTGGGGGTAGGGGTCAGTGGGGGTGGGTGTCAGTGGCGGAGGGTATCAGTGGCGGCGGGTGTCAGTGGGGGTGGGTGTCAGTAGTGGTGGGTGTCAGTGGGGTGGGTGTCAGTGGGGATGGGTGTCAGTGGGGCGGGTGTCAGTGGGGCGGGTGTCAGTGGGGGTGGGTGTCAGTGGGGGTGGGGGTCAGTGGGGTGGGGGTCAGTGGGGTGGGTGTCAGTGGGGTGGGTGTCAGTGGGACGGGTGTCAGTGGGGCGGGTGTCAGTGTGGCGGGTGTCAGTGGGGCGGGTGTCAGTGGGGGTGGGTGTCAGTGGGGGGGGTGTCAGTGTGGTGGGTGTCAGTGGGGGTAGGGGTCAGTGGGGTGGGTGTCAGTGGGGCGGGTGTCAGTGGGGGTGGGTGTCAGTGGGATGGGTGTCAGTGGGGCGGGTGTCAGTGTGGTGGGTGTCAGTGGGGGTAGGGGTCAGTGGGGTGGGTGTCAGTGGGGGTAGGGGTCAGTGGGGTGGGTGTCAGTGGGGTGGGTGTCAGTGGGACGGGTGTCAGTGTGGTGGGGTCAGTGGGGGTAGGGGTCAGTGGGGTGGGTGTCAGTGGGGGTGGGTGTCAGTGGGGCGGGTGTCAGTGGGGTGGGTGTCAGTGCGGTGGGTGTCAGTGGGACGTGTGTCAGTGGGGTGGGTGTCAGTGGGGCGGGTGTCAGTGGGGCGGGTGTCAGTGGGGTTGGGTGTCAGTGTGGTGGGTGTCAGTGGGGTGGGTCTCAGAGGGGGTGGGTGTCAGTGGGGTGGGTGTCAGTGGGGCGGGTGTCAGTGGGGCATGAGTCAGTGGGGGTGGGTGTCAGTGGGGGTGGGTGTCAGTGTGGTGGGTGTCAGTGGGGATAGGGGTCAGTGGGGTGGGTGTCAGTGGGGGTGGGTGTCAGTGGGGCGGGTGTCAGTGGGGGTGGGTGTCAGTGGGACGGGTGTCAGTGGGGCGGGTGTCAGTGTGGTGGGTGTCAGTGGGGGTAGGGGTCAGTGGGGTGGGTGTCAGTGGGGTGGGTGTCAGTGGGACGGGTGTCAGTGTGGTGGGGTCAGTGGGGGTAGGGGTCAGTGGGGTGGGTGTCAGTGGGGGTGGGTGTCAGTGGGGCGGGGGTCAGTGGGGTGGGGGTCAGTGGGGTGGGTGTCAGTGGGACGTGTGTCAGTGGGGTGGGTGTCAGTGGGGCGGGTGTCAGTGGGGTGGGTGTCAGTGGGGCGGGTGTCAGTGGGGTTGGGTGTCAGTGTGGTGGGTGTCAGTGGGTTGGGTCTCAGAGGGGGTGGGTGTCAGTGGGGTGGGTGTCAGTGGGGTGGGTGTCAGTGGGGCGGGTGTCAGTGGGGCATGGGTCAGTGGGGGTGGGTGTCAGTGGGGGTGGGTGTCAGTGTGGGTGGTGTCAGTGGGGTGGGTCTCAGAGGGGGTGGGTGTCAGTGGGGTGGGTGTCAGTGGGGTGGGTGTCAGTGGGGCGGGTGTCAGTGGGGTTGGGTGTCAGTAGTGGTGGGTGTCATTGGGGTGGGTGTCAGTGGGGTGGGTGTCAGTGGGGCGGGTGTCAGAGGGGGTGGGTGTCAGTGTGGTGGGTGTCAGTAGTGGTGGGTGTCAGTGGGAGTGGGTGTCAGTGGGGCGGGTGTCACCTGGGTGGGTGTCAGTGGGGCGGGTGTCAGTGGGGTTGGGTGTCAGTAGTGGTGGGTGTCATTGGGGTGGGTGTCAGTGGGGTGGGTGTCAGTGGGGCGGGTGTCAGAGGGGGTGGGTGTCAGTGGCGGCGGGTATCAGTGGCGGCGGGTGTCAGTGGGGGTGGGTGTCAGTAGTGGTGGGTGTCAGTGGGGTGGGTGTCAGTGGGGGTGGGGGTCAGTGGGGTGGTTGTCAGTGTGGTGGGGGTCAGTGGGGTGGGTGTCAGTGTGATGGGGGTCAGTGGTGTGGGTGTCAGTGGGAGTGGGTGTCAGTGGGGTGGGTGTCAGTGTGGTGGGTGTCAGTGGGGGTGGGTGTCAGTGGGGTGGGTCTCAGTGGGGGTGGGTGTCAGTGGGGTGGGTGTCAGTGTGGTGGGTGTCAGTGGGTTGGGGTTCAGTGGGGGTTGGTGTCAGTGGTGGTCAGTGGGGTGGTGGTCAGTGGGGTGGGTGTCAGTGGGGTGGGTGTCAGTGGGGCGGGTGTCAGTGGGGGTGGGTGTCAGTGGCGGCGGGTATCAGTGGCGGCGGGTGTCAGTGGGGGTGGGTGTCAGTAGTGGTGGGTGTCAGTGGGGTGGGTGTCAGTGGGGGTGGGGGTCAGTGGGGTGGGTGTCAGTGGGGTGGGTGTCAGTGGGGTGGGTGTCAGTGGGGCGGGTGTCAGAGGGGGTGGGTGTCAGTGTGGTGGGTGTCAGTAGTGGTGGGTGTCAGTGG